>NW_020955231.1:144612-323029 GCF_003031625.1 Empidonax traillii | reverse complement strand
CTCGCTGTTGCTGGTTGTCTGTTATATTTCAGATGTGAATTTGGCCTTTAGAAGATTGATCACTTTGTGGAGCCTTAGCTCATCCCCATCTTTCTTACTCTTTTAGCTTAACCTTGTGCTTCACTGGCTGGCAGAAAAGCAGTAGGGCTAAATCAGGCCCCATTTCTCCCCGTCACTGCTTAGCAATTGCAGGAGTGAGGCAAATCTGTGCTGCCTTCCAGCCTAGAAGCCCAGAGCACGTCACAGATGTTAATGAATTAAGCCTGACAATGCAGTCGGGTCCTCGGGGGAGGAAGGTAGGATGGGCCCCCACCTTCCAGCTTGGAGGCACAACAGCAGGGCTCAGACGCTCAGAGTGCTGGGTAAGTGATTAGCAATGTGGGAAGAAAGCCCTGGCTCCCACCTCTGAGCTATAATCACAGAAACGCTTGCTCAGTCTAATCCCCCGGGCTGGTTTTTTTTGCCTATTTCCCCTGGGAGCAATATGCTGACCTGCCCCTGTCTCCCTTGGCTCACCCAGCCTCAGGGGCAGCACAACAAATCTAATGTGCCAGGCACCCATGCCCCCTCCCTCACAAGTTGTGCCCGGTGATCACTATGCCAAGCAGTTTGGGTAGAGTGGAAAATTTCCCCCTCTCCACTGGCTGCATCTCCTGCTCAGTCAAGCCTAACTAAATTACGCATCGATCCTTGCCTTCTGCAAGGATGCCCAGCTCTTTGCATCTTCAGAGGAGCAGCTGTCTGAAGCATCTCTGCCCTGCCTGTAACCAGCTGGGTGGCTCTAGCTACTGCCTGAGCTGGGAGGGACAGGCAGGAGGAGTGTTAAGCTTGGGGTGGGCACTGAAGATCAAAGATCTGAGCACATCTCCACTGGGCCCATCTCCTACCAGCTCTATAGGTCCCTGAGGTGGTCAGGGCTGCAGCAGCAGCTCTGAAGCCTGCCCAGATGGAACCGAGTGGAGGTGCCACCCGGCCCCTGGAGCCCAGGAGATGTCACCACCGCGGCTCCTCAAGAGCCCAGGAAGGTCCAGCTACCTGCTCCCCCTCTCCGCGGAGAGGAGTCAGGGACGGCCAGCTGATGCAGCGGGGGGAGCTCCGGCAGCACGCGTGGCACCAGCGCCAGGGATGCCGTCCCCCCGGGTGGGATCTATGCCCGTGGATGAGATGCGGTCCCCGCGGGTGGGGTGCCCGCCGCCAGCCCCTCGGCTCGGCCCGGCCCGGCCGGTTGCCGCGGGTCGCCATTGGCTGCGGCGGGCGGGGCGGGGCGGCCCCGCCTCTGTCGGGAGCCGCCGCCGAGCCCGGCCCGGCCCGGCCCCGCTTCAACAGGCGGCGGCGGCGGAGCGGCCGCGGCGGGCAGGGCAGGGCTGGGCAGGGCAGGGCAGGGCAGGCAGGGCCGCCGGGCATCCCGCCGGGCGCCCCGCCGCCCCCCCGCCGCTGGCGGCAGGATGATCGGCGTCAACAGCATCAACAGCAGCGCGGGGCGCATGCGGTCCCGCTCCATGTGCTCGGTGCGCTACGGGCGCAACTACCGCGGCGCGGAGACCTTCTGCTACGGCTGGCCCCAGCGCTCCCGCACTCTCAAGCCGGTGCTCTACACCGACCTGGTGGTCAGCCGCCTCCAGAACCGTCGCAAGAAGAAGCCGGTAAGCGGCGGGCCGGGGGAACGGGGGGCTCCGCGGAGGGGTGCGCAGCGCCCTGCGCCCCGGCGGGGACATGGGCAGGCGGACGTGCCCGGGCAGCCGCCGTCCCGCCCGCTGCAAGAGCCTCAGCCCCATGAATGTAGGGATCAGCCAGCCCCATCTTCCTCTCCTGCCTGCTTTCTGTGGAGCCGGGCCCCCACCAACCCCCCTCCACCCGAGGATCCCCGTCCCCAGCCCTGCCGTCCTTCCCGCATCCGACCCCGAGCACAGGGGTTGCGGGAGCGCGGCAAGACCTGGGTGACATTGCGCCGCTTACCGTGGTCTGACAGCAACGCTTGCTCGAAAACATCGCTGCAAGAGGAATCCAGGACAGAGCCGTACCGCTGGGACCAGCCCTCCAGCTTAGCATAAGTGACAAGCTCTGCGGGCTCCCTGCCAAGGGTTGAGCTGCGCCGTGCCGTGCCGTGCCAGCCCGGCCGGGGCAGACTGGCACCCAGCTGGGCGGCGGGGAGAGCCGCAAGGCAGCGCGGAGGGACAGCGCCGCAGCCCCAGCTCCCAGCCGAGCGGAGCTGGAGAGGAAGGAGTGGCAGCCTGGACAATAAAGGGCTTTTTACTGCCAAGAGCTTGCTCGCTGTGAGCTGGCATCCGTTTTGGAGGTGTTAGGCTGGTCCGCATCGGTCTTGGGTGGGAAGAAGCGAACAGGCTGTGTCTGGGTGCGTCCTGCCTCGGTCGGGTGCCTGCCTCCGGTGTAGCAGCGGGAGAATAGTCTACATCGGCCCCCTTCTCTCAGGCAGGTTGTGGCAGAGCAGGCAGGGGTACCCCCGAGCTACCTGGGCTGCCCTCGTGGCCAAAACAAGCCCGGTGGGGCCATCGGGGCCGTGCCAAGCCGCGATGCTGTCATAGCGCAGTACGGTCTGGGGGCAGCATTAAGTTGTGACGCACTCGGTTGGAAACATGCAGTTGGGAGATGCTCGGTCTCTGCTTCCCGCGCTGTGGGGCTGTACTGTGAGGGATAGAGGGGTCTGCTGTCCTGGGAGTAATAGTTGCCTGGGCAAGGAATGTTTTAAATATTTTGGAAGAGGTTGGTGCAGCTTATGATGTTACTGAGTCGAAAGTGTGGGGCTGGAGTAGTCAGCTGTCTATTACTGACTGTAGCAGGGTAGAAGCTGATGCACAGGACACTGTCCCCGTGGCAGCCCATTCTACAGGGAAAAAAGTCTGTTCCCAAGTCACTCTGCTCTGTGCACACTGGAGCCCCTCTGCAGTGGAGGGGAGGAGGGACACATGGGGTGTGCGCAGCAGGGGCTGGTGTGTGCCAGGTGATGAGTTGTTCTTGATCATGGGTTGTGCGTGCTGTGCAGGCAGTGGAGGTGCAGGAGGGACTGCCAAGGTGAATTAGTGACCCAACATAGGAACAGTTCCATCTCACATACAGCCTGGATCTGCCCCTGCTGTTTCTATCTGCGCAGCTGAGGGTGTCTGTGTGCCTGGGGGATGTCACAGAGCTTTGTGGCTGGGTGTAGGGAAGATACTTTGCTAGGGAAAAGTTAGGGAAAGCCAGCAATTGAGCTCTCATACTGAAATGCTGCCAGGCACAGAGAGAGGGAGAATGACTGCAGGGAGGGTGTTTGGTGGCTGTGAAGTCTGTCTTGAAGCACCCGTCGCTGGGCAAAGGTCTGGCAAGAGGAAGGGGAGCCTTGACATGCACAGGGCATCTTGCTGTGCAGAGAGCTGAGCACTGTGTTGTTTAGCATAGGAACTAGCAGGGTGGAAAGGGGATGTGTCTGTAAGAGTTATGATGCATAAAAGAGGCACTCCAGATAGGGTTAAACCCTTTATCTGGATTCCTGAATTCCTGCGTTAACCTTCATCTGTTACTTGAGTGCCGGGCTACAGCCGTTGGTACAATCCTGTGCCAAAGCTGTGTCCAGGCCAGCTTGTTACCCAGCTCCCCAGACCAGCACTGGATCTTGCCTCTGGTGTGGTCTGAGCTGAGGAGTTGAAGGGGTCTGTCTTCTCCCTGCACTGCTCACGTAGGGCTGTCCTCCGTAGAGCTGGCACTATGGCTGTGCTGGAGCATCAGAGCCACCTGCCTCTTGCCCAGTGCAGTCCCTCACCTCTCCTTGAGACATTTCCTATAGCAGCACTCTGGGACATCCTCTCAGCCTGCTTTTGGGAGGGAGGGCACCAAAGAAAGATGTTGTTGATTCAGTTAGAAATCCCACTGGGACAGTATATTCCTAGGTCTCTTCAGCGTTGCGCATGTCTAGGGCAGAGCTGGCTGGCTGGCCTGGCGTGCTGCAGCAGTGAGCTCATAACCCAACAATGGCAAAAAACCCCAACCATGTTTGGGGTCGTCCATAGTGGCATTTGGCCAGTGCCCAACTTTCTTTTGGGCAGTGCTTGCAAGCTCAAAGATACCAAGAGATGCTGTCCTTTCGGCCCAAGGGGAATCAAACCACAGAGCAAAGAGAAGCTGGAGAGAGGGACCTGCTGGTTTGGTGTCTCTGGTCTCTGCTGACGTGGCTGTGAGTTAGGCTTCAAGAGCCTACATATCCTGTGCTTCCCCAGCAGAAACAGTCTGTGCACCAAAGAGCCCAGAGTTTAGTGGACTGACAGGCAGTTGTTCTAGTACAGTACCAGAACAGCAACCACAATGCTGAAGTGCATCTTCTCAGCTAAGGCCTGGGTTGAGTCCACCAGCTTTGTTCTGAGATCGGTGTTGGCTGGGGTTGGCATTTAGCCAAGCAGAGTCTTGGCAGGATTTAAGCGTAGACATAAAGCTTTGCATTGCTCTCTCAATCTCCACAGTCTCCCTGTTTGCCTCTCACTGTCCCCCTGCACAGGAGTGCTGAGAAACCCCTGCTCCCTGACTCTGAGGTGGGGTACTTGGCAGTGTGCTGTCAGGGCTTGTAGCAGGGCAGCTGGAGCTTTTGAAAGCCACAAGGCTGCTGAGCCTTTGAATTACTCGCCAACAGAGCCCAGGTTTTTGTAACACAGTACTCTGCCAGGCTGTTATCCGGCAATGTGCCATCCAGAATTACTCCTCGAGCCTCTCCTGGTATCAGTTCATTCACTCCGCATTTAGCCGCAATCCTCCTGCAAGCCCTGCATGGGGCTGGGGTCCTCTCCAGTGTTGCACCTTGCCCTGCCCTCCAAAATCCCAGCTCCTTTCCTTGGGGATAAGGAGATGACACCTCTCTGTATTGCCACTGAGCCGGGTAGAAGCCAAGCCATGTGTCCCATTCTGCCCTCTCTTTACAGTGTGCTTTTCTGCTATTTCCAGTCCCCCCTTCTCTGTGCCATTTTTTTTTAGTCTCCTTTTTGTGTCCGTTCGTTCTCAGCATTTTTCAGCTGCATCCGTGGCAGTGAGTAAGATCCCTTCCCTTCTGTTTCCCATGGTGACTCCTTATCATCTACATTGCTCTGAGATGCCTGTTTATCCCCCCGCTCCGCTTCCAGGTTATGTTCTGCAAGGCTTTGGATTGTTTTTTCCCTCCAGGCTCTTCTTTAAGTCTCTCTTCTCCTCTTGCTGCCAGCCCACTGATGTGTACCTCCTGCTCACAATTCAGCATCCTGTCCCTCCAGCACTGGGGCTGCATGAATTGGACTGGGGTCAAATCTTCTCTCAGACTCTGAGGCCATAACCCCTCTATAGGCATCCTGCCTTCCCAGGAGACAACTGAACCCTACTTTCTGCCTGCTAGACTGGGGCGATCCCTTCCCTCCTCTGAGAAACAAACTGGTGCTATGCCAGCATTTCCCCAGCGGGAAAGTGCGGGAGGAGCTGGGTTCCTGCACTGTCCTGGCTGTTGCGCTTCTCAGGAGTGATGGATGTCCCTTCTCCAGACACCGCTGGGCCCTGTGTGCTGGCCAGCATTCCTGGGCTCCTACACGCCTCCAGTTGTACTTTCTCAGCCACCAGCAGATCTCTCAGCAGCAGTCTCCGGCCCAGTGATGGATGTTGACAGCTGCATGAACAGCCTGTGCGAGACTCGATTATTTTCCTCCGAGGATGATGCCTTCCAGATCGTGCTCCGAAGCCCTCTGTGAGCACTGTGTTGAAATCCTCTCTGGAGCCTCCCCAATTGCAGAGCTGTGCTGAGCATTGCTGGCTTATACCCAGCTTGGCCCAGACAAACACTTGGGAGCAGGGCCCTGGAGCATCCTGCTGCAGGCAGGCTCGTCTTGTTCCTGTGCTGAAGTACAGGCAATGGGTCCTGCTTTGTTCAGCTTAGTGGTATTTGGGTCCACAAGGAAGGAAAGGTGCTTGAGGGTGATGGGCAGGGGTAGGGCCAGGCCACAGCCACTCCAAGCAGCAATAGCCCACCCTGCCACAAGGTCTCCTCTGGGGGCCTCATGAATGACAGCACACCAGGGTCTCTGCCAGTGCTGGGCCAGTGCCGTGCTGAAGTCTGTCCCAAAGCTGAAGCGTGTTCCTGCAAGAACAGTGCATTGCTGGGGAGTGCTGGGTGCTGCCATGAGCCCATCTCTGCCAGCCCAGGGCAGGTGGCTCACAGCAGCAGGGTTGCTGGCTATGGTCTGTTGTGTCATGGAGCTTCTGAGGGCCCTGGAACAGACTGAGGTCCCACTGAGCAGAGTGAAGGCAGGCACCACCAAAGTCCATCCCAAAGGCTTGCTCTCCTTGGACTCAGACCTCCTGAGCATTGTTGCTTTTACCAGCCTGGAACACCTTGTAGTGGGGAGAAATAGCTCTCCCAAGGACTTGGAAGTGTTTGGTCTGCCTCACCATTATGCTGCTAATGCTGTGACACTGTCACAGGTAGGTAGAGTGGAAGGGAAAGAAAGGAGAAAATGCCAGGCCCATCCCCAGCACCATGTCTAGGGTGTGCTTGGGATTGCAGGTCCCACGGTGCCCAGGAGAAGCAGTCGCTACAGTGATGTCGGTAGTCCAGCCTGCACAGGGCTGGATCAGGACAAACTGACAGGGGGTTACCTTAACCTCCAGTACCCCTGAGCCAGTCTGGTGTGCCTTCTCTGTCCCCTGGAGCAGCCTCCAGTCTTGGCACCACTCTCCTGCTGACCTCCCCGCTCTTCTCTCTGCAGGCACTGTACGGCTCCATCAAGAACGAGAAGCTGCAGTGGGCCATGTAAGTACCCCTGCGGGAGGTGCTGCTGCCCGGCGTTGGGCGGGCAGTGAGGCCACCAAGCCCCAGAGGCTGTACGAGCCGTGATGCTGCAGTGCAGGTGCCCCTGTGATGATTTGGGAAGGAGGGGGAGCTTGGGATGGACTGGGCTGGGGCTGCAGGCAATGTAACCCTGGCTGCCCTCAACACCTTCCCCAGCATGCCGAGAGAAAGCCAGCTGAGGCCAGCTTCCTGTGGCTTTGGTGTGGATTTGTGCCTTGGTGGCCATGCCTGTGTTGGGAGTAGGCAGGCTCTGGGGGTGCTGTGGCTATGCCGGGGCCCCACAGGGTGCCCGCACCCTCGCCCACAGCTGCCATCTCCAGCAGCAGAAGCGGCAGCGCCTGCGCTGCAGGGATTAATCAGCCCAGTGGTACCCAGCGCTGAGCGATGCACTCGGCCGCTGCCATGGAGACGCCGGCAGATGCTGAGGGGTTTAATTAGCAGCGAGCGGCTGAGGGAGGGGGGAGGCAGCAGTTCTGGGCTCCCACATCTTCATGCGGGCTGGGGGAAGCAGCACTGGTGCAGCCTGCCCACAGTGAGGGGCCGTGACCTGGTGGGAGAGGGCTGCCTACATAGTGCCCACACCTGCTCCTGCCCTCGGCTGGTATTGCCTGAGGCCTTCCCACTACAGTCCCCCTGCACCTCTTCGCTTCTGGCTCTGGGTCCCATAGTCTGGCTGCCACCCTGAATGTGTGGGGATCACAGCCTGGGTCTGTCTTTGTGGGTGAGTTCCATTCTAAACCCTTTTTTAAATTCTGGCCAGCTGGGGACCTCTAAGCCTGTATAACATGGGCTGGGGGGCTGTGGTAGTGCCAAGCCCTGGGGTGCTGCTCCTCCATGGCTCCTGGCTTATCAGCCTGGCAGGTGTCAATCCTATCCCTGGCCAAAAAAAAGGCTTCTCACTCCCAGGGCTAGGCAGGTCCCCACCCTGAATCGGCAGCAGATACCGCAATGCCCTGTCTTTCGAGGGGTCAGGCAACACCTCCACTGCCTAGAGGGACAGGGGCACATGGGCGTGGCTGGGTTTGGGATGCTCATCAGTGGTGGTGGGAGACTGCTCATCTTGACCTGCTGCTCCTGGCCTTGGCATTTGCTGTCCCCAGCAAGGTAACAAACTCTTTCCCCACCCAAATTGTGATTGTCAGAGATGAGGAGGAGCTGAGAAAATCCCTCTCGGAACTGGCAGACCCCAACCCAAAGTCCATCAAGCGCATCAGCAGCTGCAGTAACCCCTTTCTGGACTTCTCTCAGGACTCCAGCATTACCACCTACAAGCATGGGCTGCTAGTCCGCAAGATCCACGCTGATCCTGACTGCAAGAAAAGTAGGTGCCTGGGGAACCCATGGGAGGCACTTGGGGCAAGAGGGCACCAGTGAACTCCAGAAACTAAAGGGGAAGCAGGGCAGGAGTAACCGTGTGATATCTGATGGTAGCAGGTAGCATTGTGCCGGGCTCCAGCATCAGCCCCCTGTGCCCTAACTGTCTTTATGTGCCAGGCATAATTCAGCCTTCAGGCTGGGGAGCTGGAAAGCTTCTCCTTGCCCATTTGCCCCCACCTTCAGGGCTGGGCAGAGGCCAAGCAGGTGGGCACTGCAGCCCCTGCCCATAGCACTGGGAAAAGTGCAGACAGGGAGATGGGGTGGGGTGGGATCCCCGGGGGCTGCACCCATGCCACAGGATTGCGGGAATGAAGGAAGGTGTCCTGTGCTGTGATAAACAAGGCACACAGCAGGCTGCTGTTGGTTGGGCACTGCTAGGCACGTTCACTGTATTCCCAATAAAATCCCCTCTAAGCCCTGGCCATCTAATGCCGCCTAGATCTGATTAGATGCAACCGCCTTCCAAAGCCAGCATTACCTGGCAGGCAGCACCGCCTCGTCCCCCTCCCTGAACAGGGAGGCAGCGGTGCAGCCGAGCACAAGCATCGAGGCGGGAGTGCAGCGGCGCTGTCGCTGTGGCTGTCCCCGGGAGGCGGCAGGCGGCCCCCTGCCAGCAGCACCATCTGCCAGCCACGAGGCCTGCACGGGCTCAGGTGTGCGGGGACAGGCCTGGCGTGCTGCCCGTCCCGGGGGTGGGGTGACGTGCATCGTAGCAGGGCTGGCTGGAGGAGGATGGGGGTTGCCTTCCCCCCACTAGTTGCTGAGGATGTTGTCTGAGCTGCTCTCTCCTCCCCGGCAGCACCCCGAGGGAAGCGCGGCTGGAAGCCCTTCCATGCCATCCTGAAGGGGATGATTCTCTACCTGCAGAAGGTAGGCAGCAGCAGAGCCACCTGTGTCTGCACCAGGGGGAGGGATTGTCCTCAACGCAGGGGGTGGGTCATGGCAGTCTCCACAGCTGTGAGAGGGGCTCCAGCAAACAGCATCGCAAAGCCTGGCCTAAGCAGACTCGGCACCATGCACGCTTGAGCCATTGCTTGGGGATCTGGTGGCATCCCTGTTCCCAGAGTGGCTCAGCCTGAGCAGTGAAAGCAGCTGCTAACTGAGAGCCCTGCATGCAGGGTGCTTGGCTGGGGAGACAGGAGGCAATGGGGTCTTTGCCCTGGGTGGGAGGTTGGGCTGTGCATCCAGTTCCCTGCAGGCACACATGCTGCCCAGCTGTGGGCAGTAGGGAACAGCCCCTGTGCTGTTACCAAGCCAATGCACCCAGGTTGTTCAGCCTCTCCCCAGGGGGGTAGGATGAGCTGGAAGCAGAGTCCACAGCTGGCTGGTGGAGGGTGATCTCCAAGCCCTGCCACTGCCAGCACTAGTCTGCAACACCTGAAACCTCATAGAGCTGACTCATGGTGGGGTGCATCCCTGAGCTGGCTCTGAAACTCCCCATGATTTGCAGGAGGAATATAAGCCAGGGAAGGCGCTGGCAGAAGAGGAGCTGAAGAATGCTATTAGCATCCACCATTCGCTTGCCACACGGGCGTCTGACTACAGCAAGCGACCAAATGTCTTCTACCTCAGGACAGCTGACTGGAGGGTCTTCCTCTTCCAAGCACAGTGAGTCTCTCAGGATCACTGGCTGGGCCCCACACTCGGATGCAAGGGCTCATCTGACTTGGGGATAGGGTGGGATGGAGCTTAGGGCCACATTGCTCTCTCTGGTCCTGGCCCTTTCTGGAAGGAAAGGGACCCAGTGTTAGTGCTGAGCTTTGTCCAACTTCTCTTCTTCCTACCCTGCTGGGTGCAAGATTGCTGGGGGCAGAGTCCCAGGTGTCATGGCTGGCCAGGGCCGGGTCTGGGGGACCTGGATCTTGTCTGCAGGGCAGTTGCCTCTGTCTTTGACACAGACAGCCCATCTGTGATATGGCTTTTTTCCTTAGGAACCCTGAACAGATGCACTCGTGGATCACACGCATCAACGTGGTGGCAGCCATGTTCTCTGCACCCCCTTTCCCCGCAGCCATCGGCTCCCAGAAGAAGTTCAGCCGCCCGCTGCTGCCCAGCTCGTGCACCAGGCTCTCCCAGGTGGGCCATGGTGGGGGGGCAACTGTGACCATGGGACAAGCCCCCTGGGTCTCCTGGTGGCACTTTTCCCTGAGGAGGGACCTATGTGGTGCCATGCTCCCCACTGCCTCCCAGTGAGGTGCAGCGCCGAGGGAGACACAGAGCAAAGGGATACTAAGGTTGTGGGCAGACAGTGAGGTCTTGTTCCCCAGAGTTGGAAGCGGAGTCAAGCAATGTTTAGACCATGGAAGAGAACATGGTCCCACACCACAACTTGCAGGGTCCTGCCAGGGACTTTGAAAGGCAACTGGCTAGGGGGATTAGCTGGCACTCGTGCATGCCAGGTCAGATATTCATAGAGCAGAAAGGATTTAAAAAAAACACCAGCCTAGTTTTAGAGGGATTAAATTCTTCTGCTTTAAGACTGCAGTCAGCCCCTCCACAAGGTGAGAGCAGACTGCCCTCAAGGGCCTGTGATTTTGCCTGCTATTTAGAAAAAAAAATCAAACCCAACAGCAGAAGCTGAGATCTTGGCTGGACCCAGAAGGGGAAAAACCTGTTCTGTCCCTGGCCAGCTCACACTACCAGGGCGACAGACCAAGGCACTGATGTGGTGTCACCCTTCCCCAGGAGGAGCAGGTGAAGAACCATGAGACCAAGTTTAAGACGATGTCAGCAGAGCTGCTGGAGCATCGCTCCTCGCTGCCTGAGAAGAAGGTGAAGGGCAAGGAGTATGAGGAGCTAAAGCAGAAGGAAGAGTACCTGGAGTTTGAGGTGAGCTGGGAGATACCCCCTTACCCTCACACCCTCTGCCCCTGCCTGCTTGGCCTTCCTGAGTGATGGGTCTAACCTACCCCTGTCAGACGAATTGCACCGTGTCACTGCATTGCTCATGTCACTGGGTCACGAGCGTTCCCCAGCCCGGGGAGGCTGACTGGGGTGGGTGGGGCCACGAAGCACCCCCTGACACATGGGGATGCTGTGCAGGGGGCAGTACCCAGCTTGCCAACCTCTCTCTCTGCTGCACTGTGCCCCCCAGAAATCCCGCTATGGCACCTACGCCATGCTGCTGCGGGCCAAGCTGAAGGCTGGCTCCGAGGACCTGGCAGCATTTGAGTCCACCCTGTTTGACACAGCGGGTGGGGAGGACGATGGCCTGAAAAAATCCCGCTCCAGCCCCTCGCTCAACGCAGAGCCCTCCAGCACGGCCACCAAGGTGAAGCGCAACGTCTCGGAGCGCACTGGCCGTCAGTCCCCCGGCCACCCTCAGAAGTCCTAAGTGAGGGGCATCGGCCGCCTGCGCTGCAGCTCCGTTCCTGCCTCCCCAGCACGGGGGTGGAGGCCGTGTGCCCGCCGAGACCCTGCATGTGTCCATCTGTTTGCGGCACGAGCTAGAGGGGGCGACAGCCCTTCTGCAGCCGCCAGCACCAGCCATGCAGGGCCACGGCCCCTCCACCGGAGACGGTGGCAGAGCAGGACAGTCCCCGGTCCTTGCCTGCAGGAGCTGCCCACACCATCGGCCTCATCAGACTTGTTCCTGCCCCTCCTTGTCCTGCATTTGGCTGCAGGACCTACTCTTCTGCCCCAGGGAAGGGGAACAACTGAAACCCACCTGCTGGGCTCAATTTTTCAATGGTTTAAAAAAAAAGACAAAAATGCAGCAAAACAAAGCCAGCGGCTGCTTCTTCTCCAGCTCCGTCGTGCCATGAGGGTAGATGGGAGGGGACCAGTCCTAGCCTGTCCCCTCTTCTGGGGCTGGTGGCCAGGGAAACCAGGGCAATGGCACCTGGTCCCCTCCCTGCCACCTCAGTCACCTCTGCACCCTCCCCGCTTTCTTACAACTTTTGAACAGTTTTTGTGATACAGTTTTGCACTTTTTAGTACCAGATTGAGCTGACCACCAGGGAGGGTTTTTTGGGGCTACTTTTGATGCTTTTTGGGAACTGTTTAAAAAAAACAAACAACAGAAACTCAGCCATTTCCTGTAGGCACTGCATTCTGGGGGAAAGAGGCTTTTACAAGGACCAGGGGAGATCCAGCTCCTCCCTGCCCTGCAGCAAGCTGAGCATGGGCTCCTGTGTGTGCTGCTGCTGCCTGCTTCCCCAGCTCCACTTTGGCACCAGCAACCCTTTGGGGAAACAGCCCTGTGGCTGCCAGCAACAAGGAAGCAGCCTTGGGATGGCAGCATCCATTGCTGCACTTGTGGCTGCATAAGAGGCTGATGGGCCGGTGCTTCATGACCCCCATTCCCCTTTTCCCACCCAGCAGCCTGGACAGGCCCTGTTTGCACCATGTGGGAGTGATCACCATCCTTGGGGCATGTTGGGCAGCAGTGTATAAGTAGTCCCAGTGGGGCAGTGACTCCTGGAGCCAGGGCTGACATGGGGGTCCTCACTGCCCTATGGGTCTGGCACAGTCTGGAGCCAGCTTTCCTTCCCACACCTCTTCTCCAATGCATGGCTGGGGCCTCAGGCTGCCAGGAAAGCCTGGTCTGCAGCATTTCAAGGTCCTCAGGTTGCAACAGCAGTGGTGCAGCCCCTTCCTCAGCCACGGGCTCCCTCCTTGCCAAGAAGTGCGGCAGGCTGGGGCGGCTCCCACCACTCCAGGGTGGGCCGAAGGATGCTTGTCTAGAGCAAGGTGCAGGTGATGGAGCATGGCTGCAGGATTGTCCAGAAGGGGTCTGGAGACAGCAGAAGGGCTGTGAGCAGGAGCACACACGCAGTTCTCAGCTGCCTGGGACCTGGCTGGTTTCAGCACTGACTTTGCGAATGTGTCAAACTTTTTATTCTGCTCTTTTGAGGCTATTGCAAAAACAAAAACAAACAAACAAACAAAATAAAAAAAATAAAAAAATAAAAAAAAAAAAGGAAATAAAAAAAATCCCCCCTTGCCCCAGGTGGCTTGGGGGAGAAAAAAAACCTTTGTACAGCTTCTTCTCTCAGTTACTGAAGTAAAACTACTCTTCACTTCTTGCGTGTGCTGTGGTTTCTTCCCCAACGCTGGGGATAGCCCTGGCACAGAGGGATGCTGAGGAAGGGCTGGCAGCTGTCTCCTCGCTGCCAGACTCCCAGACCCAGGCAGGGCTCAGCGGGGTTAGTGCCCACTGACTCATGGCTGGGGCTGGAGACAGGGAGGGCAAAGGCTAATGGAAACTATGTATTTTTATTTAGAAGAGGGACCATTAAATAAGAGTAGAGAGGGGCAGGAACCGGCTGTGTCCCTTCCCCCTCAGTCCATGCAGCCGGGACCCCAAGTCCAGAAGGCACTTGTGTGGGCAAGGCAGAGGGCAGTGTGTGGGCACAGGGGCTCCTGGCTCCTCAGTGCACCTGTGGCTGCTGGCTGGGGGGCAGCTCACCCCCCGGCTTCAAGGCCACCGTGGGCTCCTGCTCCTCCTCCACCGACTCACTGCCGTAGGCGCTGTCTTCCTTCAGCTCTGCAAAGGAATCCCCGGGTGCTCTTAGCGATGGGGCGTCAGGGGGCAGCAGTGACACCCTCTGCACGCCCAGCCCATGCTCTCTGTACCTGTGCTTTGCAGCTTCTCCAGTGCCTCAGTTTTGTGGAGCATCCTCGCAGCGCTGTGGAGCCCCATAGAGTCCAACGCCTCCAGCAGTCCCCCCAGACTGCCGCCTGCCAGCTGTGGAGAGAGGGCACTGAGCGGGGCTGATGGCTGGGCAGGAAGGCGGGACAGGGGCACCCCAGCCAGGCACTGACCTCGTAACTGCGCAGGAGGCTGACGCTGGGCGAGGGGGTGTCCTTGTAGGTCTCCACGAGGCTGCAGAGTCCCAGGCGCTTGGCCAGCTCGATCCAGTCTGACCCACTGCAGTCCTGGTTCAGCAGCTGCTCGAGCCCCTGCAGTGCCTCACTGTCCAGTGACAGGACCTTCCCTGCACAGGAGAGGTGCCTCCATCACATGCTGCCCATCCTTGACCCCAGGAGAGTGCTGCTCTGCCAGTGTGAGGTGCTTTCGAGAGGAAAAGGGCTACTCACCTGGCTGGGGAGTGCCAGGCAGCTCCGCCTTGGGTCCCTGCTGGGAGGCCTGCAGCAGTATCTCCCGCACCTGCAGACACAGATGTCAGCATCCCATAAAGCACTGCCCAGATCCCCCATCACCTTCTCACGCTATGATCTTCCCAGGCCACGGAGGGGCCCCAGCATCCTCACAGGAGCATCTCCTGGAGCTCTGCCCCATCCATGCCATGGCCCACATAGAAATGCTCCCTGGGAGTTTGCCCCACAGCTCCACACACCTTCTGGCTCCGAGTCAGGTCCAGGGATGTGTGGCAGCGGCGCTGCCTGTGCCCTGCCTGCCAGTGCCCCTGTGTGGGGAGCCTGGGGTTGGTGCTGTGCTCTGCAGCCAGGGCTGGCTCCCCCAGCTCCATGGCCAGCTCCTGCTCATCAGGGTCAGTGTCTGTGTCGCTGCTGGCTTCCGATGAGGATAAGCTCATGGGCTCATCATTCTCACACAGAACATCTGCCCCTGTTAGGGAAGAGTGGAATGAGCCCCCAAAAGGGAAGGTGGGCCTAGGGGTCTGCCCTATGCCTGGCACCCCTCAGCACAGGCAGCCAGGGCTACGGAGAGGGAAGGGAAAGGAGGAAGGGCAGTGCCTTACCAGCTTTGAGGAGCAGTTTGGTGAGGGTGGGGGAGCCCAGGCCAGCAGCCAGGTGCAGGGGGGTGTTCCCGGCGAAAGTCCGGCTGTTGACATCTGCTCCCAGCTAACAAGAAAGGTAAGAGGCCATGATGATGGGCTGCCTGGGCACTGCTCCTCTTACATTCTGTTACCTGAAGACCTCAGGGGAGCCCCCACTTCTGCTGAGGCCCTGTAGGAGGCTGTACTCCATCCCTGTCCCACAGCCACCACCACACCAGAGACCCCACACCTTTTTCACCAGGTGGGTAGCCATGTTCAAGTTCTCCATCTCCACAGCCAGGTGCAGTGGGGTCCTCCCGCTTTGCCTCTCCACTGCATTCACATCTGCTCCCGTCCTGACCAGCAGGTCCAGGCAGGCCAAACTCTTTGCCTTCACAGCCAAGTGCACAGGCAGGAGGCCTGCAAGATGGGGAGAGACTCAGCAGCCTTCTTGCAAAGCCCATGGCAGCACCAATGGTGCTGCCCATCATTCCTCAGCCCCACTCACCATGGAAATTGGGCAGGTGGAGCAGGTAAGGGGCAGCCGAGCCCAGATGGGCCAGCAGTGTCTTCAGCATCTCTTCATCGCCAGCCTGGAGTGCCAGGTGCAGCAGGGAATTGCCGTAGCGGTCCAGCAAGGTTGGGTCAGCGCGGGCTTGCAGCAGGAGCTGGACCACTTGGGGCTGCTTGGTGATGACTGCCAGATGCAGCGGCGTCTGCGGGACAGCAGCACACCCTCAGCAGCGCTCACAAGAGGAGCCAAGTTCTCTCCAGTGGGGCTGCACCTTGCTCAGGTTTGCAGCCTCCCCTCAGCAGGAGCAGCAACAGGAGACCCCAGGGTTGGGAAACAGGAGTGGGGAACTACTTCCAGGTAGAGGAGAACTGGCTGCTCTGGGAAACATGTACCTGTTGCAGGTTATTGGAGATGTTGATGATCTGCTGGCTGGGGATGCTAACAATGACCTCGATCAGCTGCTTGATCACAGCCGTCTGCTCATGGATAATAGCAAGGTGCAAAGGCCTGTAGAGAGAGTGGAGTGGTCCCTAGCTCAGCTCCATGCTTCTCCAGGTACTCCTTGCCACACCCAGAGCCCCCATAATGGCTCTAACGCCCCACAAGGCCACCACACTCTCCCTCCAAACCCCTCGTGTGCTCACGTGTCTCCATTCTCGTCCTGTGATGCGGCCAGGTGCCTCTGGACTGCCAGCAGCATACGGGGGTCAGCAGTGACCGAGTAGTCGAGCAGGGCATGGGCATTGCGACGGGCTAGTGCCAGCATCCAGAGCTGGCACAGCTGGGCTGGGAGGCAAAGCAGGATGTCACCTCTGGGAGCAGCAGTCCCATCCACCCTCCTATGTCCCCCAGCAGTGGAGTGCAGCACTCCAAAAGGCCCCCAACCCATGCCTCCTCTCCTGAGTGATGTCCCTCAGACCTCCCTCAAGCTCAGCCCCTCCTACCGTGCTTCTGCAGCTCCTTGCAGTACGTGCTGTCTGCGGGTGCCTGCCTGTCGCTCCCGGGCCCCTCTGCCTCGGGGCCCTTCATCTGCACACCCCCCTGGTAGCTCCCCACAGCGTGGGGGCCAGGTGAGTAGATGCTGTTGTAGGGCAGCCCAGGGGAGTAGGGGAAGCTGAGGTTCCCACCTGCGGAGCAAGGGGGAGGACAGGTGAGCAGAGGGGAGCAGCAAGCCACTTAGCCACTCAGGCAGGGAGGGGGAAGAGGCATCCCCACTCACCTCCTCCAGAGCCGAAGCCCCCAGCACCCCCACCAGCACCCCCCATGTGCGAGCCCCCGCCAAAGTGCTGGGGAAACTGAGGCAGGACTTTCTTGCGCTTCCTCTCCACTTCTTCCTTGTCTGCAAGGAGAGAGGGGCAGAGGGGTGAGGGGCAGAGCCAGTGGGAGGAGACATGCTGGCCTGCCTGGGGGATGCTCACCTTCCACCACTGGGTAGTAGGTGAACTGCTTGGAGTCGCTCACATCTCCTCCCCGTTTCCGCTTCAGCTGCAGGAAGACTGTGACAGGACGGTCGATCTTGGGCTTGTGGTAGGGGGGCGTGCGGAAGACGATGGCATACTGTGGGCAGGACACATGGATATGAGGTCCTGCTCGTCCCTGGAGCTGGGGACAGGGCACCCTTACCCCACAGGGCACCTGTCTACCTTGGAGCACAGCAGGACACTCCCTGTCTCCCCCGTACCTGTTTGTGCACATCTGTGGGGGAAAAGTCCCCAAAAGCCTGCCAGCCGTTCTCGTCATCCTCGTAGAAACGCACCTCGATGTCATCTGGGGAGAGAAGGGCGCTGGCACCGCCTGTCTCCTTGCCCCAGCCAGGCTCCAGGGACACAGACCCCTGGCCACCCAGGGGCCCCAGGTCTCTCCTGCCACAGCCCCTCCAGAAGGTTTCGGCTGGAGGGAATGGCTTTTACCTTTCTGAACTTTATCACACAGCAAATAGACTTCGTCCCCTCCCCGTACAGAGCCTGCTGTCTTATCCATTCGTGAGATCTTCAAGTTGGAAGCTCCTGGGGACTCTGCAGAGCAAGAGGAGGTGTTCAGAGCCACTGTGCAGACAGCACATCCCTCACCTTCTTACCCTACCCTGCCCCATACCCTCCCAGGGCTAGCCCCATGCTCACTGCTGTCGTGGATGGGGTCCGAGATGACAGGTTGGAGGGCCAGTGTGAAGTTCCCGCTGCTGTCACGAAGGTAGGCAGTGAAACGCAACCGCACGATGCTCAGGTCCATCACCTTCTTCAGCTCCTTTGCCTCCAGCTCGATCTCACGCAGCTCCGCTTCTGCCAGGGCAGGGGGAGATACCGTCAGGATGGGTGGGGGGATGGTGCTCAAGGTCGCTCCACCCACACACTCCAGCCCCATGCTAACCCCAGCCCCCCAGCTGTCACCCCACGGGGCTGAGATCCGCTGAGTCCCCAGGCTGCCCTCACCCGTCAGCAGATGGCTCCTGTTGCGCATCTTCTGCTGCTTCAGCTTTTCCTTCATGATCTCCATCATATTCTTCTTGGTGACATGGAGCACACCCAGGTTGCTAAACCTGGAGAAGAGGGAACCCCCTGGGAGCTGGGAGTGTCAGGGCTGGGAGCAGCCAGGGACAGTCTCCTGCAGCTGGGAAGGAGCTGAGCAAAGCACAGAGTAGTGCCACTCAGGCAGCAGTGAGTCAACATGTGTGGGGCAAAAGAGGAGCAACCACAGAGGAGAGGAAAGGAGCCAGGAAACTGTGGGCTCCACAGATGACAAGTCCAAAAAAGATAAGACCAGGAGGACTGAAAGCCAGAAGGATAGAAACTGGACCAAGCTGAGTCAGGGCTGGACATATAAGAGCAACTGCAGCAGTTGCTGAATAACCCCATGATTCGGGCTGGCTTCAAAAGTCATCTGCAAAGCTGGGGAGTTGCAACCCCAAGGACAGAAGCTCAAAATAAGGTGCATGTGCCAAAACCCAGATCTAGGCAAATTGCTCAGGGAACAGAGCCGTAACAATGAACTTTTCTAAACACGCTCCTGGCCCCATCCAGCAAACCCAGCTCCAGCGTGCACTAACCCCTACCCTGTCCCCATCTTGTAAGTTGCAGGCAGCACCCACAGCACCCACAGCCACAAAGGCAAGAGGCCACCCCGGCTCCTCTCACACATACTGAGCTGTCATGTCCTTGGGTCCCACGATCGTGACACAGTTGCCAGACTCATTGCACTGCTTGCCCACCAGGCTGTGGGCATGTACACGGGGAGGGTCACTGTGTGTCACCAGGTCTACCTCGATCCGGGCCATCCCTGTGTAGTTGCAGATCTGCAGGGAGAAAGGAGATGAGAGTCAGGTACAATATACCAGGAGTTCGCAGGACTCTCCACAAATCCCTGCTACCCCTCCCCATGGCCACCACCCCTCCTGCCACAGCCCCCTCATCCCTCTCAGTGCTGTGAGACACGCAGAACTGATTATAAATCTCCTGTCCTTCCTTCAAGTCTCTCTCCTGGTGCGTGTGCACTGCTGGTTGAAGATGCTGCTCCATCCCCTCCCCAAGGCAGTGCTCACCTTGACTGTGGGATAGGTCTTGCGCCCCTTCTCACTGGATGCTCCTGGCAGCCCCCCATGCGAAGGGCCCTCACAGCCGTAACGAAACCGGAAACCCCGCTGCGGAGGCAAAGAGAGGGTCAGCCAAGGGGGCCAAAACCTGATGCCATGAGAGCAGGGGGTGACAGTTACACCTTGGGTGACATCCTTACCTGTTTTGGCTGCTCGATAATGACGAGGTAAGGACCTTCTACTGGAGAACAGAAAGGAGATGCACTGATGAGAAATATGGGATGACCAAAGTGCGTGTTCCCAGTAAGGATGCTGGAGGTATGGGGACAGTACTGAAAGTGAGGTGACCCCTGTCTGTCCCATGAGGGTACTGAGGGCCCCCAGCTCCTGTGCTGTCGTAGCACAGCTGGGAGTAGCAGTCAGAGCAGCAGGGAGAGGAGGGAAGGACCAGAGGATGCCCTGTCACATGGGGAACAGGGACCACAGGGAGATCACAGCCTAAGCTGATAGTCCCTGGTAGACTGAGCAGCAGGGCCCATCCTGGTGGTACGGGACAGGGATTCCCAGCCAGCTCACAATGGGGCCAGTAAGGATACAGCCTGTGGTGCTGCTGGGAACTAAGAAGTGTGAGTCAGCCTGCTGGGAAAACCCACTGCAGCTGGGGACCCCTGGAAGGGCACAGCTAGAGGGGCCCTTACCCGTCTCAATCAGAGGCTCCTTTTGCTCCATCATGTGGGAGCCAAAACTGAAGTCATCGTAGTCAATCCCATCCAGGCACTAGGTGATGTGAGGGAAGATGAGTGTGGTGAGTGTGTTGGGGCTGGAATCCCCAACTGCTCTGGAGGGTTGGCACAGATCCCCATCTCCCACCCTGGGCAGGTGACCCCCACCATGGCAGGAACAGATCCCCTGTCCCTCCCTGGGAAGAGGGGTGGGCAGGAGCAGATCGCTCACTGCCCATCCCTAGGGGCACCAGCAGATCCCCTTTACCCACCCTGGAGGCTGACACAGACCTCTCAGCTCCTACTCCAGAGGCAGGCACAGATCCCTCCACCTCCCACCCCAGAGGCAGGCACAGATCCCCACCTCCCACCCCACCCGTGGGGTCGGGCACTGCTCCCTGCCCAGCTACGGGATCGGGACCAGGCAGCGACACCCCCCCGGGCCGACCCGAACCGATCCGTGCCGCACTCACGGGCTGGAACTGCTCGTCCATGTCGGCGCGGGGCCGGCCGCCGGCCTGCGGGGAGAGGGGGGTTAAGCGGGGACCGGGAGTGCAGGAAGGCACCGCCGCTCCGGAAAGTCCCTAGAAACCCCGCCGAGCCGGGAAATGACGGGACCGCGCGTCAGCGCCCCGCCCCGCCGCGGCCGGGACACGGGGCACGGGGCACGGCCCGGGCATGGGGCACGGGGCGGGGGACACGGCTCGGTCAGGGCACAGCTCGGCCGGGGCACAGCTCCGCACGGCTCTGCACGGCCCTGCACGGCTCGGAGCGCGGCCGCTCCTGCGCCCGCCGGCGGCCGCCCGGGGCGGTGGGACGAGCCGTCCTCTCGCTGCCTGGGGATTTTGGACTCGGAGCCCCGGCGGGCTGGAAATCCCGGAGCACGCCTGCCCGCCTCCCCCGGGCGCTCCTTAGCAGCCCCAGAGCGCCACATGTCCCGAGTTTTCCCCCCGGGAGCACGGAGGGATTTGCCCCTGCCCTCCCCGGCCGCCTGCCCCGCTGCAGGCGCCGGTCCCCGCCGCGCAGCCATCGGCCCTTCCCCAGCAGGACTTGCAACACGGCTGAAACCGCTCGCCCACGCCACAAAGCCTGGCAACAGCTCCTGGGTCCCGCAAGGTCCCAACCCCAGAAAATCCCACCCCGATGATGTGCCTCCAGCACGGGGACGTCTCCTCCAAGCCCCTCTAGACTCAAATAGGAGCAGCCATCCCAAAGCGCTGCCTCCAAGCTTGCTGGTCCCCCGCTGGCCAGGGGAAGCTCTCCAGAACTCTGCAGACTGAAGGCAGCGCATGGCAGCCCCCTTCCAGGCACTCAAAGGGGTGCTTTCCCGCTCCCCCAGTTTCCACTTACACGGCAGCTCCTGCATCCGTCCCACGGAGGTGGCCTGTGAGAGGCATTCGCTATCCGTGTTCCCATTCCCTCCTTCCCACTTGAGAACATCTGGCTTCAAAGTGGAAGCAGCAGCCCCAGAGCTCCCTGTGGGAGCATATCCCACCGCCCCAGCACTCAGCCCTGCATGCTCCCCACTGACCCCAGCAAGACACTGCCAGCAGCAGGGGCCCTTCCTTGCCGCCCACGACGCTCGCACCCTCCTACTCACCGGGGAGGAAGAGGCTGGTCTCAACAACCCGTCCAGCCCCAGCATCGCCACAGGGACTGCCAGTACCGCAGGCAGGGGTTCCACTGGGGTCAAGGTCTGCCTGACCACGGAAAACCACCGGTGACTTCTAGCAAAGGGGCAGGATCAGAGCAGAGCCTCTGAGCACACTCTCTTGCTCCACATTTCTTCTCACTAACCAATGAAAAGAAGAAAAAAAGCAAAAAAACCCCTGTATCTGACTCCACAGTGCCCTCATACCGTGAATTTCTGAATCAGTGGTTGCTGCAGGTCCCACTCAGGGGATTTTGGGTGTGTGGGAGAAGAGGGGAAGGAAAGGGATTGTTCAACTCGTGCGTGACTCATATTCTTCAGAAGCTGAACAGAATCTTTTCAAGGAGATTTTTCAGCCACTCAGGTCCTCCAAAGGGGCTGTCCTGTGACCCCAGGCCTGAGGTTTCCCCTGGCTGGCCTGCCACCTGAGTCCTGGTGAGCTCCAGCAGCCCCTGCCCTGCCAGCCTGTGGGATGCATCCCAGACAGAAGTGCAGCCTGGGACGTGGAGTCTGAGGACCTGCAGGTGCAGCAGAGGGTGCAAGGAGGGAGAAGGTAGAGATTCAGCACTGCAAAACAAGGTGGGACCTTCCTCCTGCCATTCTGCAGGGGCTTCAAAAGGCCTAGGAACATGGACACAACCCCCCACTGGCCTGTGGGAAGCAGCACATCCTCTCTACTGTTGGGATCCCACCCGTCATACCGCCTGCCACCACCAGCCAGCCACCCCATCTGCTGGCACAGATTTTACAGAGGTGAAGAAAGGGGCAAACATCCTTCCTCAGTGTGCTGGGAACAGCCACCCCGAACCCTACCTGCTGAGCCCAGCTGGGGGAGCCTAGGCCTGAATATGCTGGATAAGAACAAATTGTGCCCTTCGGATAGCACAGCTCCCCTGCTGCAGTGCCATCGGCCCTATTCCCTCTTGAGGGGTTTTCACAGAGCATGCATTGCTGCCCAGGATACTTCCACTTGTTGCAGCAAACAGCATGACTGGGATGTCATGGAGTCATGCCTGCATCTCCCCAATCTGCACAACTCTGGCTCTCTTGGGAGGTTGCTGACCATATCCCTGCACAGTGTGTGCTGGAGGAAGCCCACCTGGCTTGCCAAGCAGAGATGGTGTCATCGCCTGCTTCCTTGTTCCTGGAAAAGCAACCTCAGACCTACCCTCAAGGTAAATCCTGCCTCCTGCACCAAGCAGCCATGCCCTTCTGGCCCTCAGGACTCAGGGGTTTCCCCTAGGAATGTAACACACCCAGCTTTTATCCCCCACACATCCTGCAAGGGAATCCATCTCTCCTTCCTCCATCAGTAGCATCCCCTGCTCTGTGTTACCCAGTGCATCTGAGCTGGACTGTGGGCTTGAACTGCAGCCCCCATTTGCTTGGCTAATTCCTCCCCATCTTCACACCTTCCTAGGGCTCAGGAAGGATTCTCTGGGCATTGCTGGGAATGGGGGAAAAGAGCTGCAAGGCACTGCCTGGCACTGCGAGGCACAGCACCAGTTCCTGGCCCCAGAGCACAGCAGTGCCACGGCACCCTTGCCAGATGGCACAGCCTCCCTTGTGCCAGCCAGACTGCTTCAATTAAGGGCCAGCCGCTGGCAAGCAGCGCAAGTTAAAGCCATTCTTCCATGCCTGCAGCTCCTTGAACGTGACCTAGTAACGCAGGTGCTATTTTCTTTCCTCCCATGACAGTCGGCTGACTCGCAGAGCTGATGCCCTGCAGGCAGGAGGGAAATATACGTCAGTCTATCTGAGGTGGGAGTGTTTAGAAGCCATGGGAAGGAGCGCTCCAGAAATGCAGGAGGCAGTGCGAGCACAGCCCTGCTCCGAACTGCCCTAGTGTACAGCTGACATGTTCCAGCCACCCAGCTGGCTGCTGCTCTAACATACGATTCCCTGTGCATTTTGTTTCCCTTGGGGTCTGCTAATGCCTGAATAAGATGGCCCTAAATATCTGGTCTTGCTTTCTGCACAAATCCTGTACTCTGCTCCATCCCAAGAGTCCCAACAGCTACTGGCAAGGGTCTGGCAGGAGGCTGCTGAGTCTCTCCTACTGTTTACAAGGACTTTGCTCTGAGACCCTTCCTGGAAATGAAGTCCTTCATGTGCAAGCACGACAGAGAGAAATCCCCTCTCCCTGAAAGCTATTCAAGCCTTCCCCTCCCGATATCCTGCCTTCGAGCGCTGAAGCCATTTGTATCTCTCTGCATAAAATGCCTTTACTCTCTTTGTGGCTATCAAGTTGGTTTTGGCAAACCCCAGCCACCCACTGATCTTCTGGTTTTCTCCTCTAGGGCCTATAAATTAGCTCCTTTGCTGTTGTGTTATGAACCATCGCTCCACTTGTACATCCGTGTGCCCTCAGAGAACCCCTCTCAGTGACAACCCAGCGTTTGCCATCTCTCACTCTCTCTGGTTTCCACTCTACCCACAATACCACTACCGTGTTGGCACTCATGTCTCCATTTGGGGTACAGCTCGCTGAGCCTGCGGGCATGGATCTCTTCCCCTCGGAGCAGGCAGGAAGCCAGCCCTGCCCCAGTGCAAGCGGGGCTCAACATGCAAGAGAGAGAGCAGCGGGATAGGGCAGAACCCACTGGTAACACAGAAACAGGAAAATAAGCAACTTCCCCACCGCCAGGGAAACGGGTGTAAGTGCCAGCGCTGGGACCTGCTGCCTCCTCCCCACTCCCAGAGAGCAGCTGTCTCTCCATCCTGAATCTTCCCAACTTCCCCTACCCCAGCGAGCCCCATGGTCGGTCCAGAGGCAGCGGCTGGATCCCAGGAGCGGCCGAGGGCCCTTCCGCAAGGATAGGCAGCCCTGGCAAGGGAACTTTAAACCTCTGGACCGCTGAGTTTCCTTTCCCTAGGAACCCTTCTCCCGCTGGAGCAGGCAGCCCGGGCGCATCCCCCAGGCGCCCCCGGATACCCCGACCCCGGCCCGGCCGCTTACCTTCATCCCAGCCCCAGCCCCAGCACAGCCGTCGCGCCCCGGCCGCGGTACCGGGAAAGTCCCGTCCTGACTCCGCCTCCCGGGGCTTCCCGGGCCCGGCTCCGCCCGGCGGGACAGCGGCAGGGCTGGCCAGGGGACGGACCCCCGAGGGGACGGGCAGCTCCGGGCTGCTGCATCCCGGCGAAACCGCCTGTCCCCCACTCGGGTCAGGGCACCGAGCTCCCGCTCGTGGATGTCGTGAGACCCGCAGGACCACTCACCCCGTTCCCAAAGCCAGCTGCTACCCCGGCGGGGAAGGACCATCTGCCTCACCCATGGCTGATTTTCACTTTTATTATTGTAAATTCACTGTTGTCTTTATATAGTTTTTTTAAAAAATATATTAGATATAAAAGTCAGAAACGCTCCTCTTCAAACTACATATACTGGTGGATTTACAGGCCGGTTTGGAAAGGTGGGCAAATAGGCAAGCCCAACCGGATCAATGCGCACAGCAGCAGCAGCAAATGCCCCTCTCCAGGGACAAGGGAAAATTTATATATATATATATGGATGTATATATATATATATATATATTTGTAGATCTATACATACACACCACGCACACACACAGAGCGCTCATACCACACAACACTCACCCCCCTGCCCAGGACACCCCGGGCTGCAGCTCAGCCTAAGGATGAGAGACTGAGCAGGATGGGCTCCCACCAGGCAGGTGCTGGCCAAGGCACCAGCGGACGGATTTGGGAGTCCCAGCAGAGCAGGGCATGCGCTTACCTGTTCCTACAGAAGTGCCTCCCCTTTCTGTGCCTGTGCTCCCTGGGTGGGAGGGCTGGTGGCTGTCCATCCCGGATGGGACGCTCCCCTATGGGACAGCTGCGGTTGGCAGCGGTAGAGGGGAAATCCACTGCTCTGCAGGCACAGTGCCTGCAAGACATCCTTGGTATGACGGTAAATTCAGAGACTCACTTCCCAAATTAGCTGGGAGCACGGGAATGGCATGGCCCAGCAGGTGAAACCTGCCTCAGCAATTCTCAAAGCCGAAAAAAATGACAGGAAAGTCATCAACTGAAGGCCAGTGAGGCCCTGAGCAGCAAGAGCTCAAGAGCCCAGCAGAGTCCAGCCAGGGCTGCTGGTGTCATCCTGTAGCTGTGTGAGGCACTGCCTCTACCCAGGAAGGCAGGCAGGGAGAGACCCCCTGCTGCCATCCTGACTGGGGGTGCAGACAGACCGGCACTGCTGTAACTTCCTAAGGAAGGGAAAAGGCACTCTGGGTTTTTGGCTCCTCTGACAGTCCTACTTGACAGGCCTGTTTTGCTGAACCGTACCCCTGTGGAGGAGGGAAGAAGAGAGATCTCCCCCTCTCCCAGCATACCAGGTTTGTGTGGTGAGGGAAGAGTGAGCCCCCTGTTCCTGCACAACACTTACAGAAGGGGGCCTCTGTGTGATAGCCTGCAGCAGCCCCTGACTCAGACAAGGCTACCCCAGAGGCTCTGGGACAGATCCTGGCTCTGCTGATAGCATCAGGTTGGCATCCCTGCACCCCAACAGTGACCCCAAATCCTGTGGGCAGGGAGGGGGCAGCTCCTGCAGGGCACCAGCTGCCAGAGGAGTCCTGGGCACAGCTCCTGCCAAGAGTGGAGGGCACCACATGCACACATGTGCACACACAGACATACACACAAGCACCCTAAGGCAGCTGGGGTCTCAGAGACATTCAAGGTGGGGAGTTATTGTCAGAACCCAGTTTGGGAGTCTCCACTGTGAGCTGCCTCCTGTGGGGGTCAGGCCATAGCCAAGCCCTCCACGTGGCTGTGGATGTGGGCTGTGCTGGACATGCTGCTCTCGTCTTTGTAACTTTTGGGAGCCCGGCTGGCTTTCAGAAGGACCAGGAAGGTGTCTGTGGAGATGGCCCCAAACTCAAAGGTGAATGTGCCGTAGAAGACCAGGACATCGATGATGAACATCCACTCGCACAGAGCAGCCACGTGCTGCAGCACAAAGCTCTCCTGGATGAAGAACACGCCGCCTGAGGGTATCCCAGTCAAGGAAAGCACAGCTGGACACCAACCACCTCACGGAGGACCATGTCCCACTGTCACCACATACCGGGGTGGCTGTGAATACCCACCCTTGCAGGAAACGCACCGCCACTCCTAAAGCCCGGAAACCCCACATGCTTCTCCCAGCACCACGAGGGCCCTAGCACGGGTGAGGCGGTGGCACACATGCCCAAACCAGCCTCAGTAAATCATGGGACTGATGCCAGGCTGGGATTTTCTGAAAAGGCCAGGGCAGGAGGAACTCAGGCTGCAGTTCTCAGTGCAAGTCAAGTGTCCAGATCCCTCACCCTCCCCACACCCCTTGCCTCTTCCTCAAGCCGGGCTGACACTCCCCATCCTCCTGCAGGATGCCATCAAAAATGATCAGCACTCCACCCCATTGGTAACGGGGTTTGGGCTGCTCATCCCAGCCCTGCAGCACCTCCTGTCCCTCTGTGCTGCAAGGTGGCCCATGCCAGGAACGCGACCTGCTCCTGCTTCTCCATGTCCTACTGCTGCCAGTTTCTTTATCCTTCTCTCATCCTCACCAAGGATCTCAAGGGAAATTTACTGCCAGAGCCACCATGGATGAGGAGAAGGCATCACCCAACCCTCCAGGTGAAGCCTCCAGCAGTACCGTGCCTTCTGCCAGTGAGACCAAGATCTGGGAGAGCTGCAGAGGCAGGGACCTGACCTGTGCAGTGTAGAGCCCTCTGCTCACTCCCCAAATCCCATCAGGAGAGATCTCAGCCCTTTCCCCACTCTGTCCATACCACAGCTCACTGCTTTCCCACTGCTAGTCCCCAGTGCTTACAGAGCAGGATGGCCACAGCAGATGGGCACCAATCCTGTCTTCCTTGTCCTTACGTGCCCTTCCTGTCCCTCCCAGCTGGCATGGCCCTGCGGCACTCCTACCCTTCCCAGCTCCCTGCCTGATTCCCAGCCAGCCTGCCTGCTGCAGTGACAGAGCAAGACCCTCTGATATGTGTCAGGCCTGCCAGCACCCCCCAGGCTCCTCTTTGTGCTGCTCACCTCAGCCAGCCTCTCTGGGACCCACAGACACTGGATGTTTTTTCCCCTTCCTGCCCCATAACCACCACCTTGTTTCCCAATTTATCCCCACCCTCAGTCCCAAACAAGCTTCTGGCTCCTCGGCCACACAATCAGGACCATTCTTAGAGCCTCAGTCCACCTGACACCATGCCCTCCCTCCCTCCCTCCCTGGTATGGTGTTTGCAAACCCCAGTGGCTGCTCCCCAAGTCCTCCCTCATCCTCACGGGCAGGTTGGCTTGTGGGTGCCAGAGAGCCCTGGCTGGCAGAGGTGTTGCCGTGTGCCCACCCGGCACCTGCACAGAGCACTTCCTGTACTCAGCTTTGGTCATACAGGTAACCAGATGGACTTTCCTCAACATACCTTTGTCTCATGAAAAAAAACCCATCAATTAACCAGCCCTGGCTTGTGTGGGACTGGAGTCTGCAGTGGTGGCTGGGCTGCAGCAGCCAGGGCAGGGCTGGTTTGGGGCATCCCAGCACCCTAAGAGATGCCCACCCACATCCCTTCCTCTCCTCAGCCCCTCCCCAGCTCTGAGAATGCTGCTTATCCAGCAGAGACCTGCCCACCCTCAGTCCCCTGCCCAGCCCCTCTCCTGCCTCAATGCCTCACTGCCAGACAAAAGATGGAGAACACGGGGTGCATAACCCACCGTGAGGGCCCCCTTTTGCCAGCCCAATCCAAAACTTCTTCTCACACCTTCAGGATACTGAAGACGAGGGTGACGAAGGCCACAGTGGTGAGGATGCTTCGCAAGTGGCCAGTCCAGTACTGCCCTCGGGTTTTGGCCATGCGGTAGGTGAGGATGGACTGCAGGAGCAGGAACAGCATGCTGGTCGGAAAGGCCACCCCTGCCCCAATGTAGTGCAGCACCTTGGCATGGTCCACCTGTGGGGAAGAGACCATCAGTGCCGGCACCCTGGGACACTCCCCAGCACAGCATGGCTCTGCTCCAGGGGTTGGGCTCCTGCCCAGACAGGGGTGCAGGCAGTGCCAGAAGCAAGTCCAGGCAGCTCACCCTGTGCCTGACTCCAGGCTGAAGAGCAGATTTGTACCCAGTATCTCCTGCTGGGATCTCAAAGCACTCTGTTTCTTTTATCTGTGGGCCAGCAGACCTGCCGTGCCCAGGGGCAGGGGCTGCCCTCTGCCCTGAGAGGCATCTGGGGCCACCCACACTGCTCCCCTGAGGGTCACAGCCCAGTGCTGCTGAGCCACAGCTGGGGCACCAGGGGGATCAGGGCCAGCAAGCCTCTCCTTTGGCTGGCGCTGACAGCAGCCTCCTGCCAAGCAGGAGGGACTGGCTGCTGCAGGCAGTGGGCAGGCAGCTGTCGGGAGGCTGGTGCCTGGCAGTGCAGGCAGGGGCTGAGTGCTGTTGTGTGCTGCCAGGCCTGGGCTCACTCTGGTCATTGCCAGCACAGGCTCTGTCCCAACAGTTACCTGGCATCACCCCTGAACAGGAGCATCGGCAGCTTGGCCCAGTCCTCAGCCCAGCTGGCATGTCCCTGGCCCTGCAAGTGACTATGGAGGGGACAGACCGTGCAGAGGGTCTCAGATAAGGGTTAAACCAAACCCAACAGCTTAATCTGGACCTGAACTATGAACACACTAGCAAAGAGGACTCCCAGCACTCTGGGAAGTACAGCATTGACCCAGCAAAAGGGAAGGATTACACAGACAGAAACCACCACCAAACCACTCCAAATCCTGCCCTGCTGAGCACTGCCACTGCCCCGCTCCAGCCAAGGCCTTCCCCCACCCCCCTACCCCAGGGACTCCCCAGGTAAGATGCCTTACCTGGAAGTTGCCAACCATGGTAAGGCCAGCAGCGCAGACCCAGCCAGTGGCCAGCCCCAGGGTGTTGAGCAGGGATGGCCCCAGGCACTCCAGGAGGTGGGCGTAGCGCAGCAGTCCCACCAGGATGACTGCAAGAGGGAGACACAGCCCCATCACATGCTGCTGCCCGTGGCCTCCCTCATCCCATTCCTGCCCTGTGCTGGGAGTGTGTGCTGCAGGGCAGCCCACTCCCCTGGCAGCCAGCACTTACCCATGAAGGAGCCCAGGCTGCAGATGAGGCTGAAGAAGCAGCTCTCGGGAGGCAGGGTGCCACACTTGCTGTGGGGAAAAAGCAAGACCCAGGGAGCCCTCAGAGAGGGGGCACTTGGCAGTGTGCTTGCTTCCCCCTCCCCAAAACACCCTCCTGGGTTGCCCTGGAGGGGTCCCAGAGTGGCTCTGCCCTGTGTTCCACCCTGCGGCTGCTCACCTGACGAGGGGGATGTGATCCAGCGTGCAGCAGGAGCTGGGGCCGTCCATGTCACACGACTGATTGTAATTCCTGCCAGCAGCAAAGGGACAGGTTAGCAGAGCAGAGATGCTGCCTGGGACCCTCCTGTCTCCTGCCCACTGGCCCTGCAAGGGCAACAGAGTTGCTCCCCAGTGAACACAGCTCGACCCCAGGGATGTGCCTGCATCCTGGGGCCAAGCCCCTCCAGGGAGTGACCCACTGCCCAACAGGGTCTGCTGGTAGTATCACATCTGAGCTTCCACAGCCTATCCCCTTCTCCTGGCTTTGCTGTCCACCCGGAGCCCCTGCCTGTGAGGGAGAAGCCATGGTAGGGCAGAGGGCTGCACACCCTGTTGAGTGCACAGGCCAGGGTGCTGGGCTCAGGGGCTTCTGGTGGGAGCACCCACCTGCAAACCCCATCACACACCCCTGGGGTGGGAGTTGTTGATGAAGCTGGGCATGCAGTTACCGACAGCTCCAGGTCTGCAGGGGCCAGGTAGGAACACTGAGCTGTGTGGGGAAATGCACAAGCACTCCTGGGACAGTGCCACCCGTACTCGGGAGGGAGGGAGGGAGTGAGCTTCGAGGAGTTGTGAGGTCTTGCCTGAGGGAGGACGTGACCAGAGATGGCTGCAAGGCATCCCCCCAGGGGCCTGTTAGCAGCCCCCAGTACTGCCAGGCTGGGGCAGGGCTCTGGTGCCTGTACCCACTGCAGCAACCTGGGAGTGCCTCCTGCACCTACAGACCCTGTGAACATGGGGACCCCGAGCTCTTTAACAGCCTGAAACACCTTCCTGTACCACAGCTGCTGCCTGCAACCCTGACCAAATTCCCACCGTGGGGTTCCTCCCGCCTCCCCCTCACAACTCTCCCAGGAACTGGCACACACTCAGAGGGTTTTTGGGTGTCCCTGTGCTGCAGCATCACCCAGGCATCCAGCACCTCTGCCTGGCATGGCTGAGTATGAGCCCCTTCTCACATTACAAGCAGGGAGCCCAAAGTCCTGTGTTCCAAAGGGCCCCTTCAGACACCCCCAGCCCAGCAGTGGAAACAGAAGCTGTGGGGGACCAGCCCTTCTCTGTCCCTGTCCCAGCCTGACTATCTGCCACCTCCGGCCGTGCAGCAAGCACACAGTTAAAAAATCCTTTCTGGAAAGGGCTGGGCTGGGCTCTGATGTTTTTGCAGTCTCCTCAGTTTGCTGGTGGCTTTGTTTTCCAACCACTAAACCCAGGCAAGGCGTGGAGCCCCACGGCCTCCTCAAAGGCTGCTCTTGGGGCCGTGTTTGGTTTGGGAGTGTTTTTTTTTATTATTATTTTGTTTAAAGCAAGCAGCCTGAGGCCGGGAAGCATTATTCATCATTAAGGGCTGGCTGTGTGGCGGAGACAACTCGACACACACATTCTTCCCAGGGCAGAATCAGCCATCAGGCAGGAAATGGCAGCAGGTTTTTTTTTTTTTTTCCCTTCTTCAAACACTCCAGCAAGAATTAAACTAACATGGATCTTTCTGGGCAGATTTTTAAGGCGACACAGCAAGCCAAAAACCCTGCAGAAGAAGTTGCCAAGAGACCAAACAGGGTTTTTTTTCCCAGTCCCTGCCTTCTCCACGCCTTGTCCCCCATCTGGGAGAGCTGCAGGCAGCTCTGCTCATGGGGTGTCCAGGCACCGCGATGCCATCCCATCCCCCTGGCACTGCCAGATTTAGCCTCAAGCAAGCAAGTCACAACCTTTTCCATGGAGACACACGGCCCTCTGTAATTCCCTGACCACTTATTTTCATACTTTCTCCATGCTGTGTTTTTTCAATGGCCTCCTTCTCTCTGCCTGGTTTGCAGCAGGGCTGGATTGTTCACTGGAGCAGCTGTAACTGCATGCGAGCCTGGGCAGGGGAGAGAGGGTAGCCCAACCCTGACAGAAGCTGGTCCCCGCAAAGCAGTTCTGTTCCCAAAAGCTACTTGTGGGCCAGACAGGAGACACATGCCCTGGGGCATTTGCACCCCATCAGGGTCACCACCACCACGTCTGCTGAGGGTGAAGGTGGCTCTGAGTTGCCTTTAATGCTCCCACCTCTCCTGTCATCCCCAGCCCCGTCCCAGGGCCAGCCCGATCCCCAACCCCCCTTTCAGCACAGGGATGGTGCAGGGGGTGCCTCAACTGCCTAGTGGTCTGGCACAGAGTGGCACAGTTAAAGTGGGACAGGTCTGGAAGGGACCCGGCATTACGAAGCCTTTGACTGAGTCAAAGAGCCCCTTCCTCCCCCCAGGCCTTACCAGTTGTGGACAGGGCAGATGTGGTTGTTGGAGAGTGCCATGGCATATCTGGGAGAGAGACAACAACAGGGTTACTGCAGCCACCTGCCTCCCTGCATCCCCGCTCCCTGCCAGCACCCAGACCAGCCCCAGGGACCAGCTGCCGGAGCAGATGATAAAAGCCCTCACTGCTGGGCAGGGGCCAGCACTCATCCTGTGGAACCTCCCAGCTTTACAAAGCAGGGAAAAAATAAACAAGTGCATGAGCCCAGCACGCGCTCCGCGGAGCTCCCGCTGCAGGGACAAGGTCCCCCTGCCTTATACCCCCATCCCTGCCGAGAGCCACCTCCTGCTCCAGCTCGGTGCAGCGGTTTCTGTGGGGCCTCTTCCCCTTCATGCTGCTGTCTCTTGGGGACTGCTCTGCCACGGAGCCCCTGCCCTGCTACTGGGGCTCTCCACCAGCCCACAGCTGTGCCAGCTGTCACCTGATGGCTCTGCCGTGCTTCCCCCAGCTCCTGGCTGGCTAGTGATGGAGCTGTAAATACTCTGGATAAGTAGCTGGTGCATTGGCAGGGCATTTTGGGCAGATAGCTCCATCGAGCACTTCACTGTGGAGTCATCCCTGCATCTCGGCCAGCATAACAAGGGGCTCATGAAACGCATCCGGCTTCGCTCCAGGGGTGCTCAGCCCTGTGGCCGCCCCAGCCATCAAGGAGCCCTCCTGCCCAGCAGCCGCAGCAGCAGGCAGCACCGCACTGTTCAGATCACAGCCATAAAGAGCTCAGGTTAAAAATAAGCCCCGACACCAATACGAAAACCCCTATCCTGCCCGAGCTGGCCACACAAAGCTGGGTTGCAAAAAGGGTGTTCCCAGAAGAGAGACAAAGAGCAGGACAGCTGGGGGGATCCAAGGGGCAGCACCCTCCAGGAGATCCCTCACCCAGCCACTTTCCAGATTTCACCCAAGCACTCAGTACTCATCCCAGACCTCCGTACCCTCCTGGGAGGGGGCAATAAGCCAACAGATTCACAAACAGCACTGTCCTCTCCCAGGGGGATGTGCCCTTGCCTACCCCATCCCCTCTTGTGGCTCTGCATCCCAGGCATGGCTGATGGGACCCCGCGTGGGCCATGCAACTGCCCGACCTCTTGCTAGCACTGCACTTGGGAGGGACACAGCATCGCAGGGGGGCTGCAGGAAAAGAGCCCAAGGGCAGCTCTGGTTGCAAGGACCATAAAGCAGCAACTCCCACCTGTGCTGCTCCAGGCAGGAGGGGCATCTGCCAGGGTCACTCACAGGAGACAGACAGTGCTTAACACGGTGTCCAAGGAAAAAACTTGGAGCACAGGTTCCTTGCACGAGGGTCAGCATTCGGCTTTGTTGTGAAGGAGGACAGGGGACACCAAAGGCAAAACACTTGAAGGGATCTGTAGGGTTACGGCATGCATTTGCTCCATCCCACACATCGGGAAGTCCGACTATCAATCCTGAGGCTCCCCGTGCCTATGGGAAAAATCCCTCATCCATTGCCCATCAGTGCTAAGGCCCGAGAAGGGGACTGATGGGGTGGACTAATGCTGCTCACCCAGGTGACACAGCCTCTGCCCTCAGCACAAGGCCCTTCCATCCATCTACCACATGGGATGGGTGCCCATGTACGGGCCCCGGCGCTGCGGGAGCTGAGCTGGTGGCGCGGCTCCCAAAGCCTTTCCCGTGCCACCCGAGCATCAGCCGCACTCACGCCGGGACAGGGGCGCGCGATTCCACGGGGTGCCAGGGATGTAAGGCCAGGGAAGCACACGCCAGAGCTGCTGCAGGGGGCGCGGGGACCGCGCAGGGCGGCCGTGGCGGTTCAGGGAGGTGTGGGAGCCAGGGAGCGTCCCGAAGTGCCCCAACATGACGGGGACCAGGGGCGCCCTGCAACCTCCTGCCGCGCACTATCCCACCCTGAAGTCTCCTCCGGCCCCCCAGCCCACAGCATCCCGCAGCATCCCGCCCGCGGGCCGGGCGCTCCCGGCCCCGCCGCCCGCGAGTGGGGGGCTGGCGGCGGCCCCGCGGCACTCACACGATCCACATGCCGGTGATGGTGAAGGCAGGCAGCGTGATGGGCAGGATCCCCCAGGCCGGCATCCTGGAGCCGGGCATGCCCCACTGAGCTACGGGCGAGCGGGGCCGCCGGCGGAGCCTCCCCGCTGCCTCCTGCTGCCGGACCGCCGCCGGGCCGCGCTCCCCATGGGCGGTGGGGCCGGGGCCGGGCCGGGCAGGCGGGCGGAGCGGGGCCCGGCCGTGCGGAGCGGCGGCGGGACAGCCCAGGCCGGCCCCGCCCCGGGGCAGCGCGGGTCCCGCTCGGCGGCAGCGCAGGCCGGGCCCGCCCCGTCCGGCGGCAGCGGGAGCGGGACGGGCCGGCGCGGCCCCGGCGCCACGTGGCGGCCGCGCTGCCGGCCCGGGGGAGGAGGGCGGCGCTGGGAGGGGGGCGCTGGGGAAGGCAGCCGGCAGCCGGCGAGTAGGACGGCACGGAGCCGGGAACACCGGGCTTCGCGGGGCGGGCGGCCTCAGAGCGCGGTCGGCTGCGCCGCGGCGAGGGAAAGGTTCTCGTAGAGCTGAGAGCAGGTCAGGCACCGCTTGCAGCGAACAGCCCTCCCGGGATCCGGAGGCCGGAACAGCCTTGCCCAAGGCAGCGGCATCCGGCTTTAGGGCTGGGGGACTCGCCCCCCGCACCCGCCCGCTCCAGGTCATGCTGTCCCTGCCAGAACACCAGTGCTGGACCCACGTCCGCGAAGGTGTGGGCTCCTCCTGAGTGCCAAAGGGCACTGCCACAGGATGAGGTAGGAGGTACCGCGACAGGTAGGTGCCAGGCAGAGAAGACCTCGCTCGGTCTGCTCTTCTTCCTCGTAGGAAGGTTAACATGAGGCTCAGCCTTTCCTCCTGAGGATCAGAACCCTGACAGTGACTGCTCTCACTAAATGGCTACTGACACCTCACATGCCTGCACACTGGCAGCCACTGCCCGTGCATGCCCTCCCGATCCGGTTAGCCTGACCCCTCCGTTCCCAGACACTTCCTATAACTATGGATTCAGCTCAGAAGCCAACCATCAACTTTGCTGCCCAGAGAAATTTACATTTTCTTATACGGAAAAACTTGAGAAGAGGAACCACAACTTCCCTTGGCAGAGGAGCAGGGCTGTGGCAAGGCCACAGCAGCCCCATTTCCCTGTCGGGAATTCGGCAATAACATGCCCTCATGGCTGCTCGCAGGCATGTGTTAGCAAGTCCCAAAACATCCGGCAGAGCCAAAGGGTGTTCACAGCCCTCGGGCCCGGAGTGTGTGGTGCTCATAAAGGCTACATTTTCCCACTCCTGCAGAGAGGAGCTGCCTGGGAACAGCACCCTGGCCGGTGTGGGAGCGGACCTCTGGCTGCCCACCACCTCGCCCGGGCCAGGGTGCTGGTTACACAACCGGAGGAGCAGTACTGCACACTGGGACTTGTAGTCCTGGGGGATCTCATCTTCCTCTGCTTTGACTCGCACTCCAAGGAGCCTCCTCTCAGGCCCAGGGACTCTCCTTGCTGTTCAGCCCATCAGTCCCCCGACCCCTCGGGGCGGGAGTTGAGCTCCAGAACTTTGCTCCCGAGCCGGTTGTGCTCCCAAAGCTCCCCCGTGCATTCCTGTCTGCCAGCCGGCAGCAGGCCTGGCCCTCCCTTCTCCCGGCAGCCCCCACAGCACATGGATGGATAGATGGCAGCGGGAACAATGCCGCCCGGCAGCATTGGCAGGGCTCGGATCGCTCCCTGGCCACGGGCGAGCGGCACAAGCCCCGTCGGGCTGCCTGTCGTGCAGGGGGCCAAGAGAGCAGGATACCAGCACTTCAGGATACTTCAGGCTCCATAAGAGCCGCAGATTCTTCAGCGATGTTCAACACCTGGCACTTATAGGGGTGAGGGTAACTTCTAAAAAAGCCAACTTACTGTTGAAAGATACTCCATGGAAATCTTTCTTACAGACCAGGTCTTCTGAATATGCTCAGGTCTAGTTTTTAAACTGAAACTAAAACCAGCAGTGCTTGTGTTTCACAAGTTTCAATGCCAAATGTATGCCAGGGCTTATCATTCCGTAGGGCTTCTCACACTAGGAAACTTCATACCAATGAGGAAAACTGACACATGCTAAATCCCAATACTTACTCATACTCTGTTTTAGCAGTAGAAATTCTTGATGTAAATGGCAACAGGAGAGGTGGGTAAATCCAAATTACAGTGATGTCTGTGCAGCCTCCTCTGGAAGATAGTGAGTCAGACCCATAAAAATGAGAAAGAAGTCTTTGACTCGAAGAAGCATATGCTGGAACAAACCTGAAGGGTAGTGTGTGAACACCACTCCTCACCAACAGCCACTGGTAGTATGATTGGTTTTATGTAATTTAAGTTACAAAGAGTTCAAGAAACTTATCAATAAACATGTATATCACAGCACACACTACCTGTCAGTTGATTCTGATATTACAGTTCAACACTTTCCCTGTTCTTTCTTTCTCTGTAACATGAAACCTTGCTATTGCAAAATCCAACCAACATTCAAAGAATTTTTTCTGGTTTTCCAGTCCATTCCTATTTACAGTCTAATAAAAAATGTTTAAAGTGCAGTTATGTCTGTCTTTCCAGTCAACATTCTTTACATTCCAGTCCCATTTCCTGCAGTTTCCTCGAGTGGTTTTTGCTTTGAACCACAATTGTCTGAATTAAGACGTAATGCTCTCAGTACAAACTGGGTTTACGCAAACAGTTTAAAACACAGCTTGTGCCCAAAACAGGTATCTGAAGGCAGCTGGCAAAACTGAGCGTTACTATCAGCTGACACCACTCCAAAAAGTCAGAGGACCACCCGGGGATCAGAGGGCAGCAGTGCTGACATCAAGGCACTTTACAATTGAGCAGTGGTTTACAAAGAGTTAATCATCTGAAACTTTCAGCAAGCAGGAAAACAGCTGTAAATAGAAGTGCAGGCTCAGAAAGAAAACACAGAGGGGGCTTGATACAGAAGGGCCATAGGCAGCACAAAGACTCAAATACGTGAATGAAAACACCTAAGGGCTGGAAGGACACAATCTAGAAGCAGTGGAGGATGAGGAAGAAAAGGCTGTGGCAGCAAAAATATTCCAGGAATGGTGGAAATGGGGTGAGGAAACCACAGTTTAATAACAGGACTTTCCTAGTTTGCACATTACTCTTCCATTATGCAATATTTAGACCTGTCCTCATGCAATTCAAACAAACTCCTAAGTTTTTAACCCCCTTATCAAGTGTGTAGGAGTCTCTTGGAATCCTTGTGATAGGGAAGGCATTGGTGCCTCACGCATCTCTAAGGACACTGTGGCGCTGTGTGGATCTTGTCACAAAACAAAGTAGAAGATGTCAGGAGGGAAGTGTGGTTTTACATATCCAAGACAAGCACTAGCCCTGGAGGAGCCCAGGATCTCTCACGCCCTGTCCAACTCCAACTCCTGTCCGTGAAAATGAGGATTTCTTCCTCATCAGAGAATGGCCAAAGTCAGCTGAGTTGCCACCAAGGTTTATGTACTGACTGCATGGCCAGATGCGCAGAGCACTTGGTCCTCAGCCCTGGTGGTGTGTGAGTACACACCAATGTAACACCAGAAATTTTACAGCCAACGTGGAACTGTTGTCTTCTGCAAGAGCAATCTTGCTATTAAAGCTCTGCTTTGTCCCTGATGGGAACCATTCCTGCTTAGCCCCTTGACAGCCGATCTCCACTGCAGCCCCCCCATGAGCTGACCAGTTCTTAGGACAAGTCCCCTCATGCTCCCCCCACACAGAGCACTCTCTTGCAGGATCTTGGTATGTGGAGCCAGGGCACAGTACCTTGGCGACTCCACACTGCCCAAAGCTGTGAGCCACAGCTGCATGACAAAAAAGTGCAACACTGGAGCATTCATTTACAGGATGTATTTATTACACTGTAAAAAGTCCATTGGATTTGTAGCCATTTACTCTGTATATACACGGTTGTATTCCCACCCCAACCGCAGGTTCCTCTCCATACAGGATACACAGGGTTGGAGTCCCACCCATGCCCCTCCCAGTCACCAGGGGGATTTCCAAGATTGAAATTATTGAGAATTTAGCCAGCTAGTCGAGGGAGGAGGAGGGGTAACGGCAATGCAGCACTTGCCAAGCAGCCAGCTCTGCTCTGGCCATGAGGAGAGGGAAGAGCGGGATGTCCTTGCTGCAGGGCGGAAGCACAAGAATGACTACCAGGGCCTCGGCTGCAGGGGTGTTCTGGGGGGAGAAGGATGTGGGATCCCAACCACCAGAAGATGCACAAGGGTGAAATCTGTGCAGAGCTTCCAAGAGAAACCACTGCAGACTTGCTGGGCATCTGTCAACAGGTGCCACAGATCCCCACATCTTCTCTAGCTGAAGAGGATGTTCTCCTAAGGAAAGGGGCTGGTCACCAAGAGGACAGTGTAGCAAGTGGCGAACAACACATCACTGCTGAGTAGCCCAGGGAGCGGCCCCCAAGTGCTGTGTGAGAGATGGCCATGGTGCTCTGCTCTCAGCATTTCCTTCTCATTTACTCAACTATGCAGAGCATTCTGGATTTGCTCTCTCCAACCAGAAAGCCTGTTTATATTACAGGAGGAGGGAGAAAGCCATGCTGCTCCTACCACACTCCCCTGCTGCCTACTCTGTATCTGGCATGCAGATTGCTGTCATCTGTGTTGCAGAAGGAAAGCATGTGCCTACAGCAGGCAAGAAGCCCTATGTAGCAAACTGGGAGCTGCACTGTAAGCAATCCACATTTCTAACAAAATTCTTTACCTGCTGAACTCAGGCATGCCCAGAGCCCAAACAAAGCAGTGCGACCACAAGAGTGAGCAGTAAAGCTAGGGAATGGCTGGGGAATTGCCCAGGGACTGGACTGAATAATCTTGAGAAGCAGCCCTTTATTACAGCCTCTCTCTGGCATGACATCAATAAGTTTCCCCTCTTTACCAGATGAACTGGTGGCAGCTTGGTCCCAGGCTGCTGGGTGTGAGTGTTGCCTGGCTCCTGAGATTGCAAAGGCAGGAAGGTCAGTGGAACTGGGCACCCCTCCAAGAAGACAGGAATTTATAGGCAGATTTCTAGGTGATGCCACAAGAAGGGAGAAGAATAGGATGTGCTCCAAAAGATTGTGGCAGCAGCCCTTCTGCTCAGGTTAGCATCATCTTCTAAAACAAACATGCCTGCTACCAGAGAACATTTGGCCAGCATCCTCCACCCACAGAACCTCCTCAGCAGACAGTTCTCAGGCACCCTCAAACTAATTGACTTCAGAGGTCGTCATGGGGTCAGTGGGCCGTGGAGTAGCTAAGAGGGGAACAGGAGAGGTGGCTTCAATTAGGGCTGGGTTGAGAATGATTGGAAGAGTCATAGGTGGCACCCCAACCTGCAGGGGAGACGCAAGAGGCTGCAGGATGAGCGGTGGCTGTGCTGTTGTAGGAGGTATGTCCGTAACGGGGCTTGTCTTTGTTGAAGCTGATGCTGGGAAAGAAGGAGAGGCAGAGGTGCTGATGGTGGGTGAGGCAGGGGCAGTGGGTCTCTCGGACTCTGGAAAAAGGAAGAGACAAAATACATTGTTATACAGGTCCTGACAAAGTCACCTATGAGCTGAAAACTAAGCAGCACTGAAGAGCAACTCAGGGGCCTTTTGAGATTTTCCCCTTCCATACACCTTCAGATGAGGCCCTGAGGAGCAGGGGCCAATCACAGGCATTCTTCCCACCCCAACAACCTCAGCAAGAAGGCCAAAACCTATCCATTTGGAAGCACAGCAGTTCACAACACTAGAGGCCCAGTCACCACAGATGATGCTAAAGCAAGGAAAAGCAGATCCATGCCACCATGCTGGGAACATGATTCCAGAAAAAAGATAACAGGACTCACCACTGGCACTCATTTCACCAGGCTTCTCCAAAGGAGCCAGGTGGGTGGCTGATCTCACATCCCCCACAGGAGAAGGGGGCAGGGCAGACACTGTTGATTTCTGATGCTGCTGCTCCACTGGTATGTTGGGGACAGGATCTAGGAACACAAAAGATGCAGTGAGACCACACACCAGTTTGCTCACTCCTGCCACCCTCAATTTGCCTTTCTTGTGCCAAGCTCCCACAGCCTCCTGCAACTATCATTTCATGAGCTTCCCGGCGCTCTGGCAGCTGCGTGCTGGACAAGGTGCAAGCACTGGCCCAAATATGTTTTCTTAAGGTTTCCCAGCCCCTCATACCTTGGATGACTGTCTGTTTGAAGAGCTCATCCCGCAGCCGAGGTAAGAAACAGTCAATGCGCTCCCAAGTGATCTCCCAGAGATCTGAGTATCCTGTCCGTGAATCAGCACTGTGGAATATCCCAGCTGTATCCATTACAAGCAGCATATTCTTCAGAGACTCTGGAATGGCCTCCAGCTATAATCAGAGACACTCCTCAGGACACAAAGAATGGACACATAGCAATGAACAAAAGCTCAAAAAAAAAAAAAAAAGCTCAGAAACCATGGAACAAAATGATTTGGGAAGGATTAAAAGATAAAAAAAATCCAAAAAATGCATCAAACCAAAACATCTTTCAAATTCAGAAGGTTAGAAGTGGTGAATTTTTGTCCAAAGCACTGCAGTACCACATTCAGCACCTTACCAGTAAGTCACTGGAGCCAGCATGCATGTACTTGTCCATAAAGTCTAGAATTGTGAGCCACAGGGCAGCAAAGGTGGTCAGTGAGAGCAGTGGGGAGAGATGCTGAAGGAACACCTAGGAAAAAACACAGCTCCTGTCAACAAGTAATATGAGGGCTGCTGCTCACATCTCGACAAGCCAGTCTTGCAAATCTGGGTTTCCTGTCCTTGTGGCAGGCTGGGAGCATGCACAGGCCTGGCCTGAGGGTGCCACAGGCCTCCACTCTTCTGAGCTGCATTTGTGGAGGACTGGATCTTGTCTCCTTTGTGAGAGGCCCCTGCAGTCTGCATCACCGTGACTTCCAGCCCATCCAGACTCTGCCTCAGGTCAGAACTATCAGCTTGTGACATGCATCATTTCACCATGAGAACAGACTCTCTTCAACTAATGTTGGGTGAAATACTTCTCTCTCTCTCTCCATCATTAAGTCACAAACTCTTTCCTGACACCTCCAAGGACCAGGATCACAGATACAGTTCTGGAAAGAAGGCACATTCCAGCAGCAGAAGCTGGTGGAGAAGCCCAGCACTAAAGACAGTCAAACTATCACCCTGAATCTATCCAAATCAGAGATGCTGAGAAGCAAACACAGCTGAGTTTGGTTTCCTTGAGGAACATGTTTTCCCACGAGCTTTCAGGCAGCAGAAGTGTGCTCACCTTGGAGAGTAGTGTTGAGGCTCTCATCCTAGTTTCTTCCATCCCACCAACATCAGCTGGGCTGATATTCTCAAGTAGCTTGGTTAGCAGTGGGAACAGCACCTGTTGGATCAGACACATTGATGTTTTAGAGCTGAAAAATGACTGATGAGATTTGCCCAGACAATGTTCCAGAATAGAGCTGGATTTTGGGACTGATGGCTTCAAGCAGAGAGCATGAGAGAAGCAATGGGAAGTGGACATGAGTGGATCCACTTCAGTACTCCAAAAGGCTCTGTCAGAAACCTAAGCAGAGAGGAACTTTTCACAAGACCAGAGTAAGGATCATCTTGTCTGCTGTGGTGAACCAGCTGCTCAAGAAGACAGTGCCGAAGAAGAATACCATTCTTCCACTCCTGCACACAGCTTTGCTCTTCATAACAATACTTTCCTGCCTACATGCCCAGCCCAGCCAGGAAGTTACCTTGTTGAAGCAGGATTCCCATTCCAGGGCATCCAGGGCCTGCAAGTCATGTACCAGGAGGGCCCGCTGCAAGTAAGTGAGTGCTTGCATCCGTATCTGGCGTCGGGCATCACAGCACAGCCAGGCAATACCTGCAAGAGAGGGATTCAGGGCAAAGCCCACAGTGAAAGTGTCACATGCCTACTTCCCCAGTCTAGGGTAAGAAGTCTAATGAAGATCTGGGGAAAAAAATTCCAGGCCACAATCTACTGTCAGAGCCAGAAACATGCTAGCAGCTAACTCCTGCTAAAGATATCATTCAAAATCTGATCCAAATTCTTTGTCAATCACAAGAGACCCTAAAAACAACCTCTGCCTGCCTTCTGCAGTTAGTTCTTGGCTCATCAACTTTCCTGCCATTATTTTGGAAGTGTATCTGCTTGCTCTCATCACCGGCTTTACCCTGTAGCAAAGGACACCAGCAGTTGGACCACAGTGTTCGGGAATCCGCTGTGATTTTCCTGGCTGCCGTCTCCAGGTGTCGCTGCTCCTCCGCCCAGGAGCTGTAAATGCCGGCTGCTCGCGTGTGCAAGGTGTGCATGAGGTCCAGGAGCTGCAAGTACATGGCATCGTAAGAAACACACAGGACTTAAAAATTTTAAGCAACTCTGATCTCTGCTCTTCTCCAAACCAATGTTAAAAGGCTCACAGCTACTGAACCCTGCTTTCTGTATGTACATAATCATGCACAGCTATAGAGACCGTGCCAGGCCCTGCTGTCTGTGCCCTCCTGAAGTGGTCAAGTGCCAGGCATCTTCAACAAGATTTGTTTCAGTTCAGTCACCATGTCAATCCCATCTGAGTCATTCCAACCACCATTCCAGTCACGCCAAAAGGAAGAATGGACTCTTTCCTGGCATACAGTATTGACTCTCCCAGGCAGAGGGATCAACCCAGCAATTCATGCTGTCCAGGAACAACTCTCTGCAACATTTTTTTTTAACAAAAAAGGCATGAAGCACATGCAAAGTTCCCTCAGAACAGCTCCGTATGGGCACATGGCAGCACTCTAGTCAGTTTACTACTGAACTGAGACCCAACAGCCCGACAGCCAGCAGGCCTTCACACCTTTGAAGTACCAGCTGGAGAGCAATTACTCCCTTAGCTCAGTCCTCTCTACTTGAAATCCCAGTGCCTCAGCACACAGGGCTTTCCCCTTTCCACAAGCTCAGATACCCTGCCAGACTCCCTGCTAATCCTACGTGAACCTCATGCCTCCAAATGCCCTTGTATCCACATCCATCACCTACTACAGTGATTCACAGCTTCAGACCTCCTCCTTGCTTTCCAGAGGATCTCCCTCTCCATTGCTATTCTGCTTTTGCTACTACAAACTGCAGTCTTCCTTCTTCACTGCAGAACCACACAATGCCTCCAGAGCCACCCTCTGATCCACTGTCACCCAGTGCCCACTAACCCAGGGTGCAGCCCTCCCTTGCCCCATAAAGAATCCCAGCAATTACCTAGAAAAGCCCTAAGTATGGGAAAGGAGAGGAGGAAATCCTTGCTATACTTACGTCCTGACTAACCTGTAAAGACACAGTGTGGTAGCTGGCAGGGATGCTCTCATCCTCATCCTCATCACTGTGTGTGTGTGCCTGGTGCTGGCTCAAGACCCGGGATCGCCGTGTGGAGCTCTCCTTTGGCTTTTTTTTTAACCGACTGGATTTACTGTCATACCTGTGGCTCTTCCCTCTCTTTTCCTGGGACTTGTAGCCTAGAAAATAAAAGGCAGCAACATATCATATACACAGTCCACCACAAAATTTTCTGCCTTTCAACACACAGAGCAGCCACCTTTTGATATCCTCAGCAGACGGCCCTGTCCTGTGAAATGCCCACTACCTGCTTGTAGGGGACCCAGCACCCCTCAGGGACAACCTTCAAGCAAGAGCTGATACTGCTACCTCCATATCAATTCCAGACCTCCCCTCCATCCCAGGGAAGAGGGTAAGAATAAGGTCCCTGCTGCCAGCAGGAGCCAGGACACTCTTCTCATAATAGACCATTTTCTGGTGTCTAGGGACTCATTCCCTGACAGTACACTTCACACTTCCTGCTGACTGGCCACCCCAAGCCCAATCCTTGCCACGTGAAGGGCCATCTTACCCCCATTCAAGCTCGCCTCCACGAAGATACGTATCGTTTTGACACACAGCTCGAAGTTCTCAGGTGTGACATGGGCAGCATCTCGCACGATGAAGGACAGGGACTCCACACACTTCATGAGAGACTTTGTGTCATGTGGGCCCAAATCCAGCCCCACAGTCAGGCTGTACTGGTTGACGAGAGGAGATGGACCCAGCCTGCTGAGCCCAGCAGTGGATCTGGAGGTGTCAATGTCATCTTTCCCCACCTGCAGGGCACAGCAGGAGGGTAGCAGGAAAAGGTAGCATAACAAGCAGCAACTCATTCACATACAGAAAGGGCCTTTCTTCTCAAGCCAACAGATAATGGTTCTGTAGGGTCTGTTTCTCTTTCTTCCTCATTTGCCTCCAACCTTTCTTCTCTCCATCCTCCCTTTATATTATCAGCTCATTTTAGCACTCTTTTCTACTGTCTTATTCTTTCTCCCCCTACCACACCCTCTGCTCACAGCCATGCTAGGAGTAGTCGTCTTGGGGCACCAGAAGCCCACTGGGTACTCACCACTAGCCAGCCGCTGTTCATGACATCCACATCTGTCACCGAGCGATGCATCTTGCCGGGCTTCCCGTGGTCCGTGTACACCTCGGAATCAGAGGTGTAGCCACGGTCCAGGCTCATGTCACTGGGATGATAGGAGGAGGAGACCTCGCTGTCTGACTGAGCACCTGCAAAACAAAAGGCATGGGATTTAGCTCAGCCAAATCAAGAGCTTGCAAGAGTAGCTGTGGATAAGGGAGAAGCAATCCAGATTAGTCAGATCAGCATCAGACAGGAACGATTAGTGGGCCCTGGAGGAAACCAGCCCAGGCTTCTCTTCCTGTGAGACCTGTTTCTCCCCTGTAGGCATGTTTTGCTTTCTCCTCCCGAGGGAAGGAACTTTCCATCCTCTCCTGTGTCACTTGTCAGCCTGACCGCAGATTTAAAAAGGGCAAGAAGTCCAATACTTCAACCCTGAGGGAAGAATCAGATGTACCATGAACTTTATCAACTACCAGAGGTGCTAAGTTCAGCCAAGACAACTCCAAAAACACGGCACAGAATTAAATGACTCACATAGGAATTACATGACCCCTCTGGGGACACTCAGCTCCACAGTAATACTGGACAGGTCTTTTTAATGAACAGCAATCTACATTAGCATGTTCCACACCTGTCAGATCTACCTTCCCTGACATTTAAATTTCACATGCCCCAATACAGAAGTCTTTGCAATGGACAAATGTAAGCTACTGATATAATGTTATTTAGGAGGAAAAACTCATTCTCTCCATTATTATGCACTATCTAGAAACTCACCAAGACAGAGAGAGTTGCTGTGAACACAGTGCACCAAGCATTTTCAGGAGGTAAAGAGAACTAATGTTCTGATGTGCAAGGTGAACATCAAGCAGTTCACCTGCACAAGTGAACTGTGCAGGTTCAAACTCAAGCAGTTTGCTCCATCAGCAGGGACAGAAGCAGTAAAAAAAAAAAAAAAAAGAAAAGAGAGAAGAAAAGAGAGAGATGGGAGAAGACAGCCCAGCATTAACCCAGAAGGAAAATGCCATAAGTGTTTTACAAAACTGTGTTTCTCCCATCTGTTTAGCATAAAGCATAAAGACCTAGCAAGAAGTTCTAGAAAGAAAACAAAGCCTTCTGGAAAAAATCTTTTCTTGCTCTTTGCTTTAGAAGTCTGAAGATATCAGTCTCAAATACACTGCCAGCTGGCTAAAGCAAAACAGAACAATTTGCTGAAAAGACCATCTTTTTAACACAGTCAAGAGAAGTGGGAAATAGTGGGTTGCTCTTGTGGGAATGGTTCAGGCACTATTAATACAAATGGATTTGGAAATAGAATTTTAAATAACAACTCTCTTTATGAGATCCTTAAAATGGGGACAAAAAGAGTTAGTCCCACAAAAGAAGCAAGTATGACAGGAGCAGCAGCTGGGTTTACATTACATGCCCAGATGAGAGATTATAGTACCCAAGGCACCAGACCACAACCAGCAGAAAATGCTCCTTGGGTAGATCAAAGACCTTCTACAGCTGCTACAACTGATATCAGTTTTCCTCCCACTGCTCCCCCAGGGACTAGCACCTGGATTGCTGCTCACTGAGTAGGAAGAGACGGCAGAGTAGAGACAGGGACAGACCATGAGGTAGGAGTGAACAGCAGGTGCTGGTCTTTAATCTTGCTAATGTAGTTTAATATCAGCTTTGTTTTCTTGCAGTCCCCTTTGCTAATTGAAAAGCCTGAGGAAGCAGCTGCTTATCTGGCAGGCAGGCATCAGATTTCCGAGCAAAAGCTGGTCTGTCTTACCTGTGTCGTTATCTGCCCTTGCTGTAACCTGCAGGGCTGCAGGCGGCTTCACCCCAGACCCAATACACTCCACGAGGGTGAAGAGCGTGTACCAGTCATCCCCGGAGTGAATGTTGGCAGCATTGGTCTTCAAGAGTTCATGGAGGCCGTAGGCAACCTCATGGCTAACTCTGGACAGCACATTTGGCTTCATCATAAGGAGGATACGTAGCGAGAGGAGAACCTGGCCAGAGAAGGAGACGAGAATAACAGACTTTATTACTTACACTCCATTCTCCAACAATCTACCCTTTCATTTATTTAGAGCTACTTAAAAATGTTTATGGTTGTCAGCTGCAGCAGAGAAAGTTAAATATGGGTCCACCTAATAGCAGCTGGTTTCCTGTGCTGCCAGGCGTAGCCACAAACCACCTCCAGTAACTGTGTTTCAAAAATCTCTTACCTGTGCACTGATTTCTTCTCGACGGAGGAGTCGAATGGCCAGTCTCAGCAGCCCCACCACTGCCCTCTCCACCAAGAAGCAGAACTCCATTGCATGGACACAGAGATGATAAAGGTGGTCTCGGACAGTTTGCCAGACACAGGTCACACGGTCCCTAGCCACAGCAAGGAGGAGGGAAAGGGTAGGATGAAAGAAAGTGAGACAAGCAGGATCCAGCTACCTCTCCCAGAACTCTAATCAACCCAGTATTTATTATCAATGAAAAATCTCCAGCTAGGAGATATAAAACTAGACACACAGAAACAACAAAGCTGTCAAATTTCTTACTCATTACTTGCAAAGCAATCAGGTGGGAGAATTCTCCTTCTGGAATTTAGTTTATATTCTTCAGATTTCAGAATATCAAGCAATAATTCATGAGCTAACAGCCATTCTGTTTGCACATACTAGAGTAGAATTGTTAAGCCCTGAAATTACAGCCACATGCTGCTTCAGCTGGCAAACCAGGCACATAAGGAACTCATTCCCTGAACCCAGGCAGAAGCTGCAGTGAAGCAGGGACGCTGCAGTGAATGTGCATGTATTTCAAGGTCGTACCTATTCTCTAGAACAATCCGCAGAAGCATCTCCAAGCAGAAGGCTGCATCCTCTTCATCATACGTCTCCTCATCAGGAGTCACAGAGATTAGAGCCTGGAAGAGCCAGGAAATTTTTGTGAATCACAAGCTCCCAGAAATGGGGGACGAACAGGTGAGAACCAACAGAATGCTTTGAGTCTGGGCAAAACTGCATTTAACTGTCTGGTGAGGTCATGCATTGTCTATCAAAAATGCAGAGGTCAAACTAACTATATGGAAAAAGATATCTTTTTTTATTATGCAAGATGAAGGATCCAACAGCTTCTTGCTAATAATATGTGAAGCACAGAAAAAGGAGACATACGTAGGAATGACTACAAATACAGGAGCTATTCCTCTCAAGCCATCAGCTTGCATATGAAAGGAAAATTCCTGACATAATAGGAGTAGGAACAAAATGTTCTCCCAGAACTGAGACAACACTCCCCCAGAGAGATGAGCTTCTCTAGCCCAAAGGCTAATGAGTCCAGCCTTATTACATCTCCCACAGCAGCCAGGTACCACACTATGCAGGGTGACATAGTCAAATATTTCTGTACAGCTCTTGCCTCTAGAGTGGCCTTCTAGAATGCTCTCATTAGGTACACAGCAGACCCGAAACTATGAAAAACTTTAAGCTCCTACACAGAGTTTCACATACTTTCAAACACTTGCCAAGAGTGCTCAAGGTTTTTAGAATGCATTCCACAATTTAATGTTTTCTTCTACTACCAACTTACGGCTGCCAGCACAGAAGTTACTTTTAACACCTGAACTAATGATTCGTTTCATATCCCAAATAGTTTCAAGACCTCCTTTGGGACAGAGGAGCTAGGTGAGTACATAGCCCATATCCACAATCATGCTTAACATACTTGTTCTATCACCACTCCAGTCCCTTGCCCAGTATCTCTCTCACCTTCATGAGCTCCTGGAGGGATTCCAGTTGGAGGAATTTGCTTTCTGTGATCAACTTTTCCGGATCACATTGCTGCAAAAGACAGGAAAGAGGACAGTGCATCTGGGGGATGTGGATGGCATACAAACAGATCCTCCAGAAACACATGATGTTCACAGGAAACATACAGATAGTGGCTTTAACACAATTAACTGGAGAAAAACTCCTGCCGACTAGTTCACTCTTTAACATCAATTACTTTTAGCAGACCTGATCTGTGCTAGACAGATTTTGATAGATAAGTCCACACACCGGTGAACCCCCAGGTTCAGATTTTGTTGGCACCATATGCTTTAACACTGTCTTGCAAAAGATTAGTCATTAATTTGTCTTCAAATACAGGACTATGACGCCAAGGGCAGATCCCAGCCTCTTGTGAGGAGTCATTCCTTTTTTCATGTGTACAGAGCAGCACATTTACCTGACAATCCAGATACGTTCCTCCATAGTTTCTTACAGTTCCCAAGTTCCCTGTTACCTGCAATACTGCTTAGCAGCATGTATACTTATGCTTCTGTTGCCTGTTACCCACACAGTATTGTCACCAAGAAAAAAAGCAGGTTCTTCTGCAGCCTGTATGTTACCTTTATGCATTCCAAAGCCGCTCGCTTTGCCTCCTGTGTTTCCGTAGATGGCCCTCTCATACCAGATTGCTCTGTCCCACTGAGGGTGAGCCAGCTAACAAAACTCAGTACTGTTGATTCACCACTGCAAATCAGAGGAGACCAGCATCAGTAAGAAAGAAAGCAAGAAACCATATTATTTTCCACCTTTGGTACCAAAAAGACTTCCTGGGATATCTACACCACTCACCGGTTAGACGGTGTCTCCTCACGCTGCAGATAGATTTTGCCATTAGGATCCACGAAGTCTTCAACCTGGAATACAGACCATAACATGCATATGACCAATTGTCTTTGTAGCCTTCCCCCCAGCCCCATGATGTTTCTCTTAGGGATGAAACACTACACTGAACTGAAGTGTATGCAGTCAAACCAGCTCTTCACTCCCCTAGCCCGTCAGTAAAGTGTCACTCTTATCTGGCAACACCAATGCTGTGCTCTAATACTTCATACCTATAAACATGTCCTTCTTCACACAATACTCAAAATGTGTTCAAGTAAAATAAATGTTGGAATTTCTCAAATTCAACGTTTTTGTAAAATGAGAAAAAATGAAACCCTCTGAAAGAAGCTTCACATAACTCGAGCACTCTACCCTTCACAGGCTTCCAAGCTCTGTACACATTTTACTAAAGTGAGGCCTTCACAAGAGAGGTCTTCTCCTCTTGGAATTGGCTCTGTGAAAAGCCAGCACTTCCCACTCCTCTAACTCTTCAGTTATTACCTCCACCATGGCCTTGGGCAGCAGCTCTGCTCGGAAAAGCTGTAGCATGGCCTCCATGATGTTTTTCCAGCCCTCTCGCAGAATGTCACCATGGCGATGGGCCAAGTGAAATACAGTCTTTGCTGCAATATGGGCCTTGGGATTACTTCCAAAAACAGTGGGCAGGTTCTCAATAGACTGCAGGAAAGAAGAGGCGGTGGCAATCAGTCAGAAAGAGATGTTTTCTTTTCAACAAAAATTAGGGCAGATGCTTCAGAATTCGTTATGGAAGACAACAATTCTCTGTTTGATGCTTGGATAACTCCTCAGCTCATATTCACTTTGCACAAAAACAAGGACAAGATGACTTACCTGATACAAGCTGAATCACTGAACCACCTAGACATAGGCTCCCCAGGAATGACAACAACACAGAATATTTTGAAAGTACTTGCTGAAAACTCTCTAATTATCCTGCTACAGAAACTCATTTCAGGATCAATGCCTTCTACAAAAACTGCCACATTTACTCTGGAAGCAGCAATTACATTGTTCTGCTGTTATAGAAGGAAACTAGGGCCAAGAGCATTTCTGACTTGCAAAGTTACTCCTACCACTACTTAACCGCAAGATACAAAGTAAGAGTGATGGATCCTGACATACAAGTATCTCTGCTAATAACTGCCGGATCACAAATCCTCATAATCTGTTCAACGCACTCACAGCTTTTCAAAATACAAGAAGAATGCTAAGTCATTGCAACCAAGCAAGCATATGCTGCCAAAACAAGAAAAAAACCACCAGTAATCATGTGAGCTATTATCAGACACTAACATGCTGCATGTTTCTGCAGTTACTTAAGGTCATCGCAATGTTCCTTTTGACAAGAGATGGGCTTTGCTGTTCTCTTGCTTATGTGGACAAAATCCATACTTACTCCCCCATCAAGAATGGAAGCGAAGACATCAGAGAGGATGGACTGACTCTCTCAATCTCAGATCTGAAGTTCAGAAAAACTAGTCCTTGCTTCAGCCAAACTGTTATCAAAATGGGTCTTTGATCTAGAGGCAAAGTCCATTAAAAGTCTAATCTGAAAATCTGGCAGGAATGTCACAACCAATTTGTTTTTTTTCCTCCACTGGTATGGGGAAACCCCATGAACACATACATTACTGGAGTCTCAAAGTACAAACAGCAATATGCCTGATTTTGCACTGTGGTAACAAGGCACAACCACTGAATTAAAACACACACAAGTGTGGGAGACAACATGCACACAAGTTTTGCTACTACTTATTCAGAGTCAGTATGAGTCTTAAATGTGGATCATAAAGAAGGGCACTTGTTCTTCTTACATCACATAATCCCCCTCCATGCTCCTTTCCATTCCTCTTCTTTCAACCAAAGTGGCCGTGCATAGCAAATGCAGTGCGTGGAGAAGATGCCTACTCACCAGGATGATCTGACCTGGGAAGTGCTGAGCTGCTAAGTGACACTTTGATGTTCTCCTTTGTTTCCTAAAAGCTGCTCTTTGCTTTGTCTACTCAGTCCTCTGAATAAGGCCCCTCCTTCTGCCTTTCCACCAGACCGTCTTTAGGTATTTGTTCAGTTGTCTTATTCCACTACTGTCTCCAATCCTTACAGGAATTTAGGACAGCAGAAAGCAATTGGTGTACTTGGAATCTGGCCAAAGACAAGAACTCAGCCTTCTTCAAATCCAGAAGTCCTTTATTCTATGCCATCACCAAAAGACATGCTTGCTTAATTTACACAGACCTCAAACTGCTCCAGATTCCAGTCTCGCAACTAGATGGGATGCAGCTGGCAATAGCTGGTGCATCTGAGGGCTTGTCTAGTTGCTTCTACTGTGTAAATCTGTGTCAAACTGTTGTTTCCTGGCAGACATTGCTCTGTTTGTATTATCTATTGGTAGTCTTGAGGTCTGGTATGCCTGGAGAGGATCAAGTATTGCATCTTTACTGTTGTGAGCTGTGGAGGAAGAGAGAATCTAAAGCAACCTCGGTGCTTAGATTTCTTTGTCTCTCAAGAGTCAAACTAGCACTTTTTCACTGTTACAAATGCCAGAATGCAAGTGATACAAAACATGTGGCCCAAACCATTCCATTTCCCTACAACCTAGTTCCACAAACTGCATTAATTTGCAGGACTGTTCCCTTTCTCCTATCCCTTTAAGGGATTTAAAATATTCACCTGTCTTGGCATTTTTACTCCCATGCTTTCAGTCCTGAATCATCTTGCTTCCCTTACGTGTGGCAATTCTGTTCTGCTCACTGTGGGTCTTGTGCTGGTTCTGAGAGCAATGCTGTGAGATTCTTTGTGACTTCTGACCCTTTACAGGAGTTGCTGTCAACTTCTCCTTAGTAAAAAAAGCATGGTCTGTCACATACTGTCTATCAAACACCTTGGGGACAAACAGGCTGATGCTGTAACACACAAACAGATTTGGGCAATAAAAACTTACACCAACCACTGCATCTCGAATTTATTCTCACAGTATAACCCAGGGAAATGGTCTCTGGGGCTTGCCAAAAGTGGGGCAGACAGCCGATCTTATTACCAGACTCCATACACTAACTGACAATTCAAAGCACTTGTTTTTCTGATCCCTCTGTGCTTATGCTGTGAATCCACACACAGCCCCTACACTTTGGAAGTACAGCTCTCAAAACATTCCCTCTTGGCACTGCATAAGCCCTTTAACTAAATAGTCAATATCTGAAATGTATAAACTTGCTTGGGATCACAGGAAGATTTAAGTCTCCTCAGATCAAGCAGGTGAAATAAACACTTCTACATCAAAGCATTCTGTTTCTGCAAAAACTGCCACTTGTGAGTGAGTAGAAGGAAATTTGCATATTTGAACCTGTCCTATGGCAGTCTCACTTCACTACACACTTTCCATTGCTTCCTCCAGAAAACTCTAGGCAGGGGCTGATAGATACCTACAGACACCATAATAACTAAAATAATTAAATATTACAGGCTTAACAGAGAAAGAGAGCTCCAATATACTAAAGTCACGCTTCTTTCCCCTCCTTGCAAACTTACCTCACTGCTGAGGGCTGTAAACTTGCAGAGAGAAATTATGAGATTGTCAAACACATCACTAAGGCCATAGTGAGCAGAAATCATTGCACATTTCCTGGGGAAAGAAGAAAACAGAAAATAATGTACTAAGCACAGACAAGTCTGTCTGCAGGACAGCTAATCAGAGACCCTCCTCTCCACCCACTCATAATGAATGCTGATTGTATAGAAGTCTACTATTATCCTTCAAATAACCTCAGTGCTTACCAATAGATTCTCATATTTGCCTGTGCTGATGCACGGATCTCTTTAAAGAAGTGAGTCTAAACAGACAGACCACTTTCACCTGAGCATTATACCCAGTCTCCTGATGTAAGAGAGAGTTGCAGGGATTGGTGGTAGTGTTCAAGGTCTAGTTCCAAGAGATCACAGCCACAGCAGTGCACTAACAGAGCTTAAGGAGTTATTTGGTGTGGATCTAAGCATGACCAAAGACTGTTCCAATAGAGTTACTCATAGGTGGCAAGTTTTTTGAATACTGGTCATCTGGGAAAGAAAAAAGAAAAATCCCCCATATCGTTCCACCACAGCCATGACCTCACATACATGAAAGGTTTTGTTCATATACACAGGTTTTGCCAACATCACTGAGCAAGTTAAGAGTGATTTCCCCCAACCCAATTCTAAACAGCTCAACTATGTCAGTAGGTCTTTTAAATGCAACCATGTTGGAGTTTAGAAATATGTACCCCAGGCACTTTGATTTATTACAACACAACAGTCAAGCCAAACAGCGAGTGGCAACCAAGAGAGGCCAAGATGGGATGAATAGATACAAATGACAGAACAAAACTAAAGGACTGCAGGTCACAATAAATGGTTTTCAATTGCTAGGAAAAGTAACAGTTGATATTCACTGTGACAGCTCCAGCACATAAACAGGACCCAACGGCCACACCTTCTACTCTTCTGGGTCTTCATGAATGCAAGAGTTACCTGAAACCAGAAATAGCTTTCTGGATTATTGTTTCTTCTAAGCTCTTGTCAAAAACATAAGAAAGTGCTGCAATGGTTGGTCCCCATGTCATGGTGAAGAGATCATGATCATAGCTTCCAGGAGGCACATGGAGAAATATTCCCTCATCAGTGGCACCACGATGTAGCAGGACATTCCAGATATAGTTTTCCTTCACCAGGCCTGTCTGTTCTTCTGGCATCACTATCTCATCATTTCTACAATGGAGGAAGGCAGAAAGGTTGAATTTTTCCTTCTGAGTCGAACCTAACATTTACACCTTTTCTTATGTGGTCCCAGAGATAAGCGATACCTATTTTGGAATGACTTTGCCAGCTCCTGAAACATTCTCCTGAAGCTTCCCTGCTTCTCCTGCCCCTCTCTGATATCCTGAATACAAAGTCTGATGGCTCTCAGAAGCACCCAGCAGTAACAGTGTAAGGATAGTATTGAAGAAGCAGCTACCAAACACTACAAGAGCAAAATGCAACACGAACTGCAGTTAAATGAAGGGAAATTTTCGACAGCACACTGGCATAGCTTCAACCCCATCCCAGCTCTCACTGTGTTAGAGTGCTCTCCCTATCTCATTATTCCCAGATAAAAAAAAAATTAAATTGTTATATCACTGCAGTCAACAGTAAAGAGTATCCTTCTATAAGAATAATGAAAATATTCATATGACGCCAAAATCAAATATTAGAAAGCCAAGTAGTACAAAATTAAAGATAAAACAAGAAATCAAATGTATGATAGGTGATTTATAATCAGGGTACCACAGCTCCTTAATCTAACTTGGATAAAACTACACAGTAATAAAATAATTATGATTAATGCCAAGTACTGCTTGCATTCACAGGTTAAAATATATCAAGCCTAACTACATACTCCCTAGACTTAGGAAACATTGCACAAGAGAAAATCCTCTGCAAATGACCGACCAACTGAACAAGAGTCTCAAAACCACTGAGAATAGTAGATTGCAGCCAATTTGGAAAGTAAAAGCCTTTCTGCAGCAATCAAGAAATAATGTCCTTTATTGCCAAAGAAGCAATTTTCATGTGCTAATGACAACTATAAAAAACGCTCTTGATTTATGCATAAGTAATAAGCTCTTCTCAGTTTCAGGTGCCGGCATATTTTGACAAGAGCTATTAAAACTGAGATTATATAGGTAAGTAAGTTTGCAGTCAACAGCTTATTTTTTCTTAGAACTCATATTCGATTATTATTAACAGAAGCAAGTGAATGGATTTACTTGGAAGGTTTCTGGACATGAAATTGTGCTCAAAGTGAAATGCTGAGATCCCGAACAGATCATACACTACTTCATACAGCTTTCAGTTTGATTTTCCCCCCCTAATAACACAAAGAAAACAAACAGTTCCTCAATCTCAACTATGACACTGGGGCAGTCTGTCTGAGATGGAGCAATACTGAAATTATACACCAACTGTTCTAGTCACAGAACATACTGAAATAGGTCACGTATCTGGTGAAGGGGCGATAAAGGGGAATAGACTGGGACAGAGGCACTAGGTAACCAAACGATATGAGGATATTCTCAGGGTAACTATTCAAAACATTAGGAACATCCTCAGGGAAGAGAAGCCAATCAAAACTAGAACTCTATTTGAAAGCTAAAGCTACCTCTTGAAGAATTCTAGATATTCACTACAGGCAGCAACCCCACCTTCTCGGAGAAGGCTCAAACAGGAGGGTCACCCTAATCACACTGCCCTGCTTCCAGCACAAGCTACTGCAGACAGAAATCAGCTGAGAGTCAGTCACATCCTGTCTCCTCAGAGATGTAATCTGCTCAGCTTCAAATTGACTGGGCTTTGATTTACTGATAGGCTAGATTTTTAATCTATTATTGAACTTTACTGCCCAAAACCAGCCTGTGCACAAAAGGGCCTCAACCACCAGGAACGCTCCTCAAGTACTGGTCAGTGGGCCAAGAGCTTTAGGGGTGGCAGAAGAGATGGGTGCAGATAGCAGCCTCATGTGAAGAGCTCAAAAGCAGAATATATTAAACTGAGACCTGAACACATTATGTCAGGGCACCAATGCAGTCCTGGGGATGAGATAATATCTCTCAAACCACATAAAAAGTTCTAAAGGAGTCTAAAGGCCTGGTCTGGAGAACAGAGCCTTCTTAGATACAGCATTCCATATGTGCTGGTCTTGCTCAGCTGTTCTTTTCCATTGTCATAGAAGTAACAGATTTTCTAACTTTATCTTAAACTCTGTGGATTAAAATACCTGGAAAAAAATCCAAAGATACAAATCCAAGTGCAATTGCTGTGACAGACTTGTTACTACAGCCCCACATGGAGCTGGAATTTGGTCTGAGGCAAACAGGCACATGATTGGTGAGTTGCTTTCCATACTCTCCAGATATCTCACAGACCTAACAACTCTAGTTTGTATGCTCTCTCTGTATAAGGAAATGACAGATTGATTCTTACTTGATGGCATGATACATGTCTTCCAGTATGTCCTGTTCAAAGTCTTTGCCTCCATTCACGCCTTTCAGGTTCTTCCGAAACTCCTGAGAAAAGTTACACCAATGTCAATTCCTAGTATCTCCCACTTTAAACTCTTTGGCTAGGAGCACTACTCCACTTGTTTTCCATGGGGCCAGAAGGAGATTTTCCTGCATTCTTTAACAAATGCAGCCTCAAAATTCAAAGATTAAATGCTATTCTTAAAGGGAGTAGCGTCCAGCAACTCCTGTCTACGCACACAAGGAAAGAAGGAAAGAACAGAGACACAACATAACACATGCTTAGTTAATGCTGGACATCAGAAGGACAGGTCTGTATCAGAATGACAGAATTGACACAAGACTTGAACTCTCTAGAAGCTCACAGCAGTACAACAGTCTTCTCTATCTTACTATGTCTTAGTATACAGTTTGATCACACAAACAAAAGCCTCTTGATAAACATACTAAGGTGTCTGCTAAGCTCATATTTCTTCAGGTTGCCCCTTGTCCACAACTCCCCCTCAAATTATACTCAACTTTGGTGCTGCACAACAGCTTACTGTATACCTGAGTGAAAAATGCCAAGGAAAAAAGGAGAATGTCATTAAGATAAAAAGAGTCACTGCGTTGTTATCAAAACCAGAGAAGACAGATGCCTACAGTGGTAGCACCCACCTCCAGAGTCATTGGGACGTTCTGCTTGCGGACATTGTGGTTGTGCTGGTCAGTGTTCAGCATAATAACTGCATAGGCCAGGGCAAAGCAGGCATCACTATTAGCAAACGGGGACCCGTTTGATTTCTGAAAGGCAAATATATGCACAAATTAGTCCTACAGGAGCAGTGATACCAGTGACCAAGACAGTCATTTTCCTAACAGTACTGAATCGTCTCTGGGGCAAACAAAAATCCCAGGCTGTGGCTCCAGCTTCCAAAAAGCACTCCAGAAATCTATTTGCCACTGCCACCTCCTACAAAATAGCTGCTGCTTGCAGGGCACAGTAAGCTTATATAGGCAGTTTGATCTGACATGTCCATCGTGGCAAGCAGATGGACACAAAAGAACACAGTTTTGAGCTTTCTGCCCACCAGGTACACACCCTCCAATGTTCTGTGAAGGCTTCCAACAGTCTCTGGATTACAGGAGCCTCTCCTGGTAATCTAAAGGCCTCTAGATAAAGTCGTAAAGCTTCATCCAGCCTTAAACCTTGGAAGCTGAAAGTCCTGCAAAAAGAATAAAATGCAATGAGAAGCTGAAACAGGACGGGAAAGGTGGGATAAACTTACTAATTACAGTCTTGTTTGTTCAGACAGTAAACAGAAGAGGGTGAGGAGAGAAGAAAAGAAATATACCATGAACAGGCAAAAACCAATAAGAGAGTCAACAACCCTACAAGTGTTTATGTATGTAATTATCTCTCCAGTCTTCACAGAGACTGCCCTGACGAAAGGAGCTCAAATATCATACTATTATATGTATCTAAGGTGTTACCATATGCAAGAATTTGGCATGGCAGGACACAGAACCAAGTGATATAAATCCAATGCCTCCAGGAATTACTGTTCTATTGCTTTCTTTAATTATTCTTAACTTTCACCCCTTCCTGACCAAAGAGATACAGAAAGATACTCACCCAACAAAGCTTTCCAGCAAGTCTATGTTCTTGCGGTCACTCACAAATTCCCCAATCATCTTTTTGTCAAGGCGAGGATTTTCCCGCAGCCACCTGGCCACTTCATTGTTGTCGATGGGTGTGGCAAGAAGGTTTTTCTCCTGCAGAAACTGTATCCCTTTCTTTGGCTTTTGGTTGAACTGCTCTGTTCCAGTTATCAGGAGCTGAAGGAGACATTCTGATAATTACAGCTTGAAGTGCATTTCTTACTTTAGATTGTTTTTAACATTTGAACCAAAAACAAAATAGAAGAAAGATCACTCTCAGCATGATCAAATTCCTGTACTGTGTAATCCATGAAGAAGGCTAACCAAGAACAGAAAACCTGCATTCATCACAAGGATTCACTAACAAATAATTCTGGACAAAGCAAGCATGAGCTACCATCTTTGAAAAGCTTTAACGTTTACCCAAGCAATAAGCTCTGTTATTCCAAATGCCTCACCTGCTCTAGTATGTAAACAAAGCAGATGAAGGTCTCTGATGAACCCTGGACACTTGGCAACATCAACCCCACCCAGCTGCAAAGCAGCACTGCTCTATTGCCATCTCCTACCCACTCTGGTTCCAGGCTCTCATAACACTACCTCACCATCAGGAGATGTACAGCAAGAATCCTTGGCACTTACTCAGCAGGTGCAAAGAGGAAGTGCTGCAAAAGCTTAAACTAAGAACCAGAAAACATTCTGCTAGTGAGACACGGTCCCAGGAACATCTGGTATTCCAGCCTGACAAGGTTACCTGTAAGCTGGAAAGAGCAGGTGCATTTTTGACTTTGAAGGGAAGTCAACTACCCTGCCCTGCTGGGAAGCTAGGCTGCGCCACAGTCACGGTGTAATAAAACAACTGACTAAGAAAGGGTTAACTGAATGTTCTTGGTGGTGTTCAGAAAAACCAAAAGCACAAACAATGGTATGAACTTTACTAAGGAACTAGAATAAATGTCAGTTCCCTGTTAGCTCCTATCACGATCAAACTGCTAGCAATGACCTAGTGAACTAAATTCGTGACCATCATGATTACTAGCTCCTCTGGGATTTCTCAGTACCACAGATGCCACCAGCCCTCTACTTTTTGCTTCCCCTACCTGTGTGAACACCCTCAGAATTGCAGTGAAACACAGACCCTGAAATAGCATGGAGTGAACAAGGACCCAGTAAGGACATAACAATGTGCTGCCCTGGTCTAACAGGCCTGAAGGGACTGTATGACACTGGCGGCACTTCTGTTTAGCTGCAAATCCTGTAACCCAAGTCCTAGGGTATTCTATGGACTGGCTAAGTCTATAGACTTCTTTAAAACCACTTGAAAGCAGACCAGAGTGCTGGCAGTTTGCACTGCATTTATAATCATGTCAGTCCTCTGCTTCTGAGCTCCCAGTCATTGCCTTTTGAAACATCAAAGAAAACTTTCTGTTTGAGGCATAATTTGTTTTCTGCTTTTATGTAGCTTTTTTACTCCTTCCAGCTGTGGTAATGTTTAGTACTTCAGAGGTTAAAGGAAGCAGAACATGCTGGTGCCATGTCAGCATCAGCACTGCTAAAGCTCACTGTTTGGTGTGCCCTGTTTTCATGCTCAGGATGAAACCATTAGCAGATTTAGGGTCAGAAAACAGTTTTCCCTGGGCAAGCTCAGAGATTTATGAACATCTTCCTTCCCTCTTCTCTTGATTTCTTCTAACCTTTCCAGGACAGCAAAGCCAGAGTATTACCAAAGATTTTCATTTAGGGCAGTGGAAGCACTATGCAAGCTCCCTTCTCAACAATGGACTTTCACAGAGTCCATCAGCAAAGCTGCTATGAAAGCAAGATTTACTGCAAAGCAAAGGATTAAAAATGAAACAGTAACTAAACCAACATTAATTTCTTAGAAATTAGTTAATGCCAAAACTCAGTGGTTCATCTGAAGACAGTGCTGACAATCACTTCCCCCCACAGCTGTGGCTCAGGAAGGCAGTTACCATTATCCCACTGCAGCACCATGTTGTAGGTAAAAAAACCAATTTCCCAAGTACTGCAGCAAACTTCCTATACAGAAACCAATGCTTTAAATTACACACAGATCCCGAGATTGCCAGAGTGGATCACAAAGCATAGATTGGGCAGTAGAAAGAGATCTGTTGTATTTTTGTTGAAGTAAATTTAAACAAATACAACCACCAATTCCTTATAATAATGAAAAATAAAACCACTTATGTTGGAGAGAGAAGCAAGAAGCCCTTTAATCAGATACAAGTAAAAAACCTTTTCTTTACCACCAATAAATCCTTCAAAGACATTAATTTCTTTTCCACTATATCATCTGGCTCCTTACCCCACAACTGTTATGGCCACTCATGTTTCACCCAGAATATGTGTCATTTTCTTACTGAAATTTAGCAATCTCTCACATCTGAGATAACCTTCCTCATGTATATATTGTGGAAAGAGAACAAAGTCTCTTTGAACCTATGTGAATGGGAAAAAAACCAACACATCCACAACAGAAAACCTCAAACAATCCCCTGTAACCCACAGGGATTTTAGATAAGTGTCTCTGAAGCAGGACAGTACCTGATGTTTGACACAACACAGCAGATTAATACAAAGCCATTAGCATGGAGCACCTCTGTCAACACTAGACCTAGACTGGACCCACTCAGGGAATGGAAAAGTTGTACAAAGTTTAGACTACAACTTGGATTAATGAGGTTCAAGGAAACAGACATCTGAAAACAAAGAATGGCTTTGCCACAATCATGACCATCTTTGACAAAGCAAACACAGGAAAAAGCAAACCAGAATAGCAGGCTAGTTAATTTCTACCACAGGCCTCTTGGTACACTCCCCATTTATATCTTTGATAAAGAGTAATGAACCTGCCCTTTTTGATGAAAATACCTGATTGTCATCATATAACACAAACTAGATCCAGCAACTCTCCCACCCAGAAATCAGATGGACCTAGCTTACAAACTATGCCACAAAATTTCCCCAACACCTCCTGCAACCTTTAGCACAACTAAACCATAACAGGTAATAATCACTGCTGTCTCTGCAGTGTAGCGGGATTTTCACTGACTGACTCTTTAATTCTGATCAGCAGAGATCAGAACTCAAAACTTCTGAGATACGACCAGTCATGCAAAGCCCTCAAGGGATGGAAAATAAGGAGAACATTTAAAGATCCATTTGTAGCATATTTCAGATCTTACCTTCTTTTTGTTCTTAATCTGCATAAGTTCCTGAGGGCTTGGAAGGATGCAAGAAAATCGAGTAGGCTTCCTGGGGATACTCTTGTCAGCTAGAAAGACAAAGTGTCATTACAGTCAAACCTACCCCCAGAGTAGCACTCAGGCATGAGTGGTCCCATAATAACTTTCAGTTATGGAGTTTTGCTGCAACATGCTGTCCTGCAAATGGCAGTCACACTCCTATTTAATTATTAAATTCCTTCCACCCACATTTTTTCAACACAATTACCTAGCAGCTTTTTGTCCCAGACAATTTCACACATCATCAAGATTTCATTTTCTGGCTGTTTTGACTACCTACACTACTGATTCCCTGGAAACTCCCTATATGCCTTCAAAACACTAAGCACTGGTATAAATTTCACACACTTTTGCCCCAGAATGACCCACCAGATCTAACCCCTCCCAGAAGAAATGCCAGTTAGTAAGCATATACAGTCCACATACAATAAACAAATATTCACCATATACTTTCTTCTGATTTTAAACACAACAGCTACAATGGTCTACAGCATAGCAGGACTGGTCAGCAAACGTCAGGACCATTCTTAGCATATACACAGTCAGAGTATTGTGCCAAGGTACTGCAGAGACTATTACCTGCCTCACTTCCTCCTTCCAATTCCGTGCAGCTCTCCTTCATCTGGTCAGCCATAAGGCATCCACTGGTGGGAGGACATGCTCCCACTGTCTCTGAGACTGCACTGGAAGGTTTTCTCTCACTCAGTACTCTCTCAATATCTGTAGAAGTTAAAAAAACCAACAAACGAACAAGCAAACAAACAAAACCAACAAAAATCTCCAAACCCAAATGAAAAACCCACAGAGAAGTAAACCCATAAGCCAAGAAAAAAAAGCTAGCAACAGAGAAATGATGAATTGATCACTCAAAACTGAATATGTGCTTATTCAAAGGAGCTCCTGCCAGTAACTGACTTTGCAGTATACTCAGAATTCTGTCTACATGAATTCCATGGCACAGTCTCATTCTGTTGTGATGGCCAGTCTTGACATGGCATTTATATAAAACTTCACATGCAAGGCATATTTTACTATCTGTAAATTTTACAAATAGGAAGGTATATATATACCCTATGTAGTCATAGAACATGCAATAGGAAGACTGAAAACATGTATTTAAGCAGTTTACTATGTCAGCAACCAAAATGAGATCTCCAAGTTTAGCACAGGACTAAGCTTAATATTAAAATATCAGAAAAAGGAGTCTTACTATTGCTTGTTTCTTTAGTGTTGTTGATGGTTTCTGGGCTCGGTTTGACAACTTCCTTCTCTTGCTGATGTATGTTACTCAGCACTTTGGCCTGGCAATGTGCTTCAGTGCTATCTATCACTGTCAGCAATGCTTCCAGAGACAGCAGATGGACAGTATACAGCTGTCCAGAAACCGGGAAGGCATTCTGGAAAATAACATGTAAGTATTAGTCAACTTTCATGCCTCTCCCACCATAATAGGGAAAGGAAGTCTCCCTTCACAGCTTGGAGAAGCCAAAAGAATAGAACAGAACACCCTAAGCTTTTCACCCTAAGCTTTTTAGCACATAATTGTTTGCTCTGACATTATTAAAGCATCATGGCTATTCTTTTCTCTTCTGCTTCCAAATGTTAAATGGTCTAGTTCATCCCTACAGCCTACTCATCCTGGATCTTTGGACCACTCTCGTTCTTAAGTCCTGCCTCTCTGCTCACCCTTGCCCTGAGGCTGCCCCTCCCTTCCCCGGCCACGGTTCAGCACCTTGGAGAGCAGCTTGGTGAGCTCCTCGAAGAGGTTGGCGCAGTAGTAGTCACAGTCATAGTTAATGTACAGCTCGGTCACAAAGCTGGGAATCCTCCATAGTTGAACGATGGCTTCCAAAGCCATCTCCTTCATTTCATAGGGCATCTTTGGGTTTTCCACAGTGATTATTTCCATCAGCTTCTTGATATACATCTGGCAGAAACACAGGGCAGCTCAGTTTAAGGAAAGGAAAAAGAAAGCAGGGCAGTGAATAGCTTTGAGGACTACCCAAAGAGATTTAAGCTTCATCTTCCCAAATCTTTAATGACATCTCGTTCTGAAGGAGGTTGTGAAAAGGTTTCAAATATTTCTATCATTGGGCGCACCTGGATTTCCTGTTCTAAAAAAACAGTATGAAGGCAGGCAGCACAGTACACCAGTCTCAAAGACTTTTGTTTATCCAACAAAAAATGGCCTATACAGCCTATCCATAATGCACTGAGTAATTTGTGCAAAAGTAAACTGACCCTTAGACAGTATCTTACTGCCTACCTATAGGCATTCAACTGAAGGTCAATAAACTATTACCGGGCACCCAGTGATATTCAAAAAACTCACCTCCAGCTGGAATTTCAGATGCTCTCTCATGCTCTCAAAGAGAAGAAAGCACACCCTGAGGGAAGCTGCATACAGATTGAGCCGCTCAACACTCAGCAGCTGAACAAGAAACAAAAAACCCTTTAAAAACTACAAAGGCAAGTCATCATGTGCTATAAGTGGCAGTACTGTGACACTGCAGGTATCACCTGCAATCAACCAGAGACCCACGCATTGCCTCCCACAGCAATGGTATTTCAAAAAACAACTCCTTGTTCAACCTCCTGGTCTCACTTTTTGCTAGTGAGGATGAATATGCTTAGTTCTCTTCTGCATGTGGTAACACTTTTCCTACTACAACTTTGTTCTTTTGCCAAGTCCACAGAATGTGTTAGTGGTAAAGGAACTTGGGAGAGAACCTGCCTCTGGTCCCTCTGCAATTAACAGCTTGGTACTACAAAGGTTCTGCCTACAATTAAACGGGTAACTTCCACCCATAATTACCTCAAAACCAATTATATCAAAACACTGTGTTATCCCACAGTAACAGTTCATTCAAGTCACCTTCATCCTTCTTGGCCCTGGTCTGCACAAAATAGTACATGACAACCTCTCTGGCTTTGCAGCAGCACTATTTGGTGCAATTCAGAACTCTCACTGCAGTGCAGCAGAGAGTTTTTTTGAAGACTGAGACCTGTCAAACCTCATAATACTAAATTCCAATAAGCTATTTGATGCAAATTAGTATCTGACTGCCCAGTGCCATATGCCAAGCTTACATGAGCCAGACTCACTTGAAATAGGTGCCGGCACAACTCCTCCTTCACAAGTCCCAAGAGAGACTGGCAGTTTGCAATGGGTGCTGACTCCAGGGCAACAGTTAGCAACTGCAGCCCCATGTGGATCATCACCTCAGAGTTGTGGCGGTCGTGAGGGTTGGTGAGGGAGATGAGAAAGCGGAACAGTTCTCTAATACACGGTAACCCATACGGGACCAGAGCTGCTCCTAAAGGAAAAAGAGAGATTAGCAGTCTTAACTTCGGGTTTGCTTTTTTCAAGTGCCTAGCAAGTGTTAAAAATTGAATTGTTATAGATCCACTGAGGAATAGGAACTTATCACCCTCTTAGCATAAAGTGAAACAGAACAGAACAGCGGAGAGGAGACAGGACTTCAACAGCACTGCCCACCTCTTACCTTCTCTCTGGGAAGACTGAGTAAAACGTACTCCCCGGGGATTTACATAGTCCATGTCATGAACTGAAGCAGAGTCAGAATGTTCTGCTACAGATGTGCACTCCTCTAGGACCTCAGGGATAGACTCGACAGAGGCTGACTGAATCTTCTCCTCCCTCAGACTTTCGTTCTTCATTGAGATCAGTCGTGTGAGAAAGATGCAAAACAAGAGTTAACAAGCACTAGACAAGTTAAAAAAAAAACAAACAACAGCTTATATGTTTACACTTAATTTGGAACTATTACAACAACATAGATCACTAATGGAAGAAGATCAGACAAAATTTAAGAGAAAAGAGAGCCTCTAGATAATCTGCAATCCTCTCTACCTTTCACTTACATCTAGTTCTTACCTGTTTTACATAACTCTAGGTTGTGAGACTAAGGGCTTGACTTTAAAAATACTCCTATAACCTATCAGTTCTTACTGCCCTGAGGGTAGAATATGACTTGCTTTAATTTCAGCACAGTGCTTCTGTTTATGCCTTCCTAGCATTTTTATCATTCAAAGTATCTGCAGCTCTAATCCATTTTCTCAACAGTATTATTACTGTTGTGGAGAAAAGTGACTATGATGGGAGTTGAAACTTTTCTTCATAAGTTATAACCACATACCTGGAGTTCAGGATTATTTTGATTTTCAGTGACTTTGGCCTCATTTGAAGGCATTCCTGCATTAAGTCCCAAAGAAGCGACTTGATCCAAGTCTGTCAGGTCTTCCTTGGAGGTTGCCTGTGAGGACAACTCCAAACCACTGTCTGTAACAGGGCTGACTGCAGATGAAACATTTTCGGAGCTTCCAGAGGAGCTGGGTGAAGGAGCATCTATGAAAGCAACTCCACTTCCTGATGAGAAACAGAAGCAAAAAAGATCACTATTTCTCTGTCCGTCAGCCACAAATTCATACACTAAATACATTAACAAAGAATTACTTTCATACTACTTCCCAGTACAAATGGTCTCAGTTATGCACACAGGTAAACTAAGATCTCTTAATTAATGAATTAAACAGATGAACAGGTGAGATACTAGCAGTTCTCCAAATTAAAACACAATAGTTGGAGTTTACCAGACTCAGCAAATAAGGTAACTCACATAGTTAGCTAAAGGGTACAGAGGATTTACACAACTAAGAAGGAATCCGAAACTACTCCAGTACTTTCCTTCAAAGTGAGAATTTTAACTTGAATCTATGGTAGAACCTATTTCTTTAATTTTATCTAAACAAAGGAAATTGCAATAGAATTCAAATGGGTCTGAAATGGAGCAGTGAAAAATTTTTACTATTTCTAAATATGAGGCAATGCTCCAAGAATCTAAGTTTTCCTTTTGAAGAAACTGACATATTTGGAGATCTCACTGTTCTGAGGAGAACTTAAAAAAATATTTAAAACCCAAATATTTAAAAAAGAGAAGATACAGTGCAGAGCACAGAAATAAAGGCACGAACCAGAGTTATGAATTTACACATAAAATGTGTATAGTTTTGCACAGTGGTGTTTTATCGCTGACTTGATTTTTGGAAATGTTTTGAATAAGTAGCAGACTGTCACTTGATTTTTAAGAAATGTATGACCAATTTTGCAGTCTCTTCTTCTTCACCTGCTAAGCCAGGATTCTGGCTTAAAAAGCACCATTAATGTATTACCTAACACTACAAGGTTAACGACATGTTTTGTAAAACAATTCGACTTCCCCTCTGAAATGTTACAGGAGTTGTAATGCTCTTTGACAGATTTTAATACCTATTTGAAAATTTAAATACAATGATGATTTATGCAGAGATAAGTTCTCATCTGCATGGATGTTCTGAGTTATAGGCAATTTGAACACATTTATTATTTCCTCAGTTGTCACCAATCATGCAGCAGTGTAAAAATATACTTTGGATCTTTCACACTACATAGTTTCCTATGACAGAATAAGTGTCAGAACTAGGTCTTTTACACAGCCACTGGTTCTATTTTCCTGTCTGCTTTCTTTCACTGGTAATGTTTATGTCTGACCATCGAACTGTAGAGTGCATAAGAGACAGAGTACTTTGCAGTCAGAGGGACTCATTTATCCAGAGCAAAGTTTACAAAGTTATAACTATTTAGTCTATTCCTACACAACAATAAGATATGGAAGCCCCCAATATTACATCCTTAAGCTCACAGCACTAGTCACATATGGTATCATACCTGCAGGCTGAATCAAAGCACATGAATAAGGATTCAGGCATATACCCATTAGTTTCCTGCACACAATCCCCCTTTATGTACTTTTGCTGTTGCCTCTGGTTTTTTCCCTATGTAACTTTTTAAGTCTCCTTCCCATAGGAGTCATAAGCACAACCCCTATTTCCCTGTCTCTTAATGAGTGTGGCCTTTATTCACATGGACTGTGTGTGTGCACTTTCACTCTTTACATCTGTTGTGAGAGATCTGTTCATTCTCCCATCTTTGACATCTAAGATTCTGCATGTCCTTTAGTTCTACCTCTACGTTTTCCCCAGTCACACTTTGCTCTTCCTGCTTTAGCACCACACCCACGCCCTTTTGTAAACACTTTGGGAACACAGGAAGGAACATGCTACTTAAGTTAGCAATATCCTGTTAAAGGAAACCTCCTCAGCTCCATTTCCCTTACAGAATCACAGAATCCATTAGGCTGGAAAAGACCTCCAAGATCATCAAGTCTGATTGAACAAAACCGTATCAACTAGACCATGGCACTAAGGGCCACATCCAGTTTTTCCATAAACACCTCCAGGGACGGTGACTTCACCACCTGCCTGGGCAGTCCATTTCAATGTTTAATCACCCTTTCTGTGAAGAAATTGTTCCTCATATCTAACCTAAACTTGCTGTGGAGTGGCTTAACACTATGTTCTCGTCCTGTCGCTAGTTGCCCTTAGGTCTCCTGTTGCCAGCGTTCCAGTTCTCAATCTCTTCCACATATGTGCTGCATCCTCTAACTCCTCTCACCACACGGCAGTCCAAAACCTCAGCCACCTCTCCAGGTGCCCATTCCCTTTTGTACAAACTACCCTCATGAGGTATGCTGAAGGCAGATAAATGCTGTCAAGTTATCCACAGGACCGTGCCTTCCTCCATCAATACGTATTCCATTTCCCAAAAACGCTTTTTCCTGGACCTTAAAAGCTATTATATGCTTTATTGCTACAGTCACTGAGAACTAATAGGAAAAAAACTAATGCAAAACAACATATTAAGAGAAATTAAATAAAGATAGATTAAAAAAAAGCTCTAGGACTGGTGCTGTCTGGCCTCTTGAAACAGATTTCAACTTACCTGTGGTATTACCAGCATTGCCTGTTGACTGTTCTGTCGCAGGAGAGACCTTAGTTACATGTCGAGGAGGCCTTGGTGATCTCTTCTGCTTTTTCCATTTTGATGATTCACTCATTCCTCCAGCTCTCATTTTCAACTGAAAATCAATAATCATTAAGAATGATTGCAAAACCACATAATATAATGGAATACCCAAGCCAACCTACAAAGGCTATCTCAAAACCCTCAAAGTCAGGCAACAGCATTAAATATATCACACAAATAAATCAGCACCTCAAAATCATGCAAACCAGCCCCTGACTACCTACATATTTGCCAACAGTCCATGCCTGAATCAAGAGACAATTTACTGCAGTTACTCTGCTATAATATATACTTAACAATTCAATTATGACAGCACTTCCCATTCCCTATCAATACCTCCCAGCTTTGAATTAGGATAAAGAATTCTCTTGGAACTACAGGCACATCCCAAATCTCTTTGCTTGTGCCAAAGCTTCCAGACTTCCAAAGGGCATAAATTAACATATTTAAGTTAGGTTTGACACTCAACTAAAATTTCACCATCTATCAAGATAAGAAATGAAGCCCAAGCACCCACTGCACCGCACTGCAGTCTGCAGCTCTGTCGCTGATTTCTTGCCTCATTCACTTGCCATCTTTGTATCAATGCCACATTCACTTTCCTCCAGGTATCCTTCATTACTAGCAAGTATTTCTCTAACACTTCACTGGCTGCTGGTGCAAGTCACATTGCCAATACCACCCTAGTGATTTAGAAACAAACCTTATTCTGCTTTCACCTGCCTTCCACCATTACTCTTCTTCAGATCTAAATCTAACCTAACTCTTGGCATCCTTCTTGACCAGGATCCTACTTCTAGTTTGCATACAGATCTTTAATTGGACAAACAATCACAAAGCAGGAGCAAGTGCAGACTGTGTGGCACTTGCTGCAGTGTGCTGTTATTTCAGGCATGCAGATGCTCCAGAAGTTCCTAAAACAGTATGATATTTATTTACATGGCTAAAGGTAATGGCAAGTACCAGTCCCTGTTTGGTATTCTACTCTGTAAATTTATCACAGTTAAGTTTTATTTTAGGCTATAATAGTCCTTATTTCTTATATTCCTAGAATCAGATTTAAATTATATAGAAGACAGCTATATTCCTTAGTATCTTCCTTTTCCTGCAACTTGCCTCCTTTCAGCTACTACTTCTCTTAAATGCCAATAAACCTTCTAGGATCCACTACTGTTTTTCCTTCACTTTCCATTTTCCAGGTAGAATTCTAACTTGTTTTATGTGGCCTTGGCCTGTAATTCTTCTCATTTAAACAAAGCTTGTAAAAATGTTATGTCCCAGTGCAGTAAACCATTTGTGTAACTTTTCTTTGCACCACAAACTGTATTTGTTTGATGACTAATCCCCAAGTTATAGCTATGCTACAGTTTCCTTGAGTGTGTTAATGAACAGATTCAGAATTACTTTGCTGCTTGTTATTTATTCCAAATTTTGCAGCAACAATCTTCTTCTAAATCACATCTTCTGACAAACACTCATGTGACAAGCACACAGCTAAAAATAAAATTTGGTAAATTTCAAAATGTTTTACAATGCTTATGGATCACAATCCTGTCACATAAAAATTGTCAGCTCTCTCATCTTTCCTATTTACTACTTCATAGGGCTATATAAAATATGTGTTTGATTCTTGGCAATTTCTACAATCTCTCTGAGCCTTAAATATTAAGTTTTATTCATTAAAGGCTTAACCTGCAAATTAGATTAGATAGCTTTACCTAGCAACTATACTAGAAATAGCTTTTTTTTTTTTTCCCTTTTCAGGAACTTACAAGATTTGAAGACTTAGGGTTCATTGTACCAAACGACTTCAAGTACGAAGAAAACGTGGCAGCATTATGTGTTAAACCCATTAAAGTCTGTTTCACAGAATTTCAAAAGACTTTGCTTCTAGCTACTAAATCCTGGTGTCATTATTTGCCAGGTTAAATGTTACTTGCAGCAGGATGCAAAACTGAATCAGCAAAATGGAGCCAAGATACTGATATGGGCTACCCATGTCAGCACCACTCCTTTTACCCTCAAGTCATGCTCCTGAGAAACATGTAACTTTTGGACCATTCTATCAGAAGATTCAAGCTGACAATTTAATTAGTATTTCTAATCTCCCCATTCACACAACACCAAATACCATCTCAGTTCAACACTAGTCCTTTCAAAAAAGCACTTCTTCTCAGATGCAAAATTGACCCTTAGTGATTGTCCTGTTTACCTCTCAAGATTCCTCCTCTTGAGGTTCATGAGATAAAGGCCCATCTGTCATCATCTTGACGACACTGTGCCATCTTTCAGAGACTGAGTCACAACAACTTCACATAGATAGGAAACCATTTTTTCAGGCACGCAAGAAGACACACTTGATTTTTTAAAGAATTTAATTGAAGTACAAAGCATTTAGACTGGATTCTAAGTTTACTTGAGCTTTTTAGGTGTGGGTGTTTTTTTTGTTTTGTTTTTGGGTTTTCTTGTTGTTGTGTTTTGGGGGGTTGATTGATCAGGGGTGTTTTGTGGGGGAGGAGGAAAGTGAGATTAACCAATAGATCTTCTCCATCTCACACCATCCAGTACTCCACAATCTACACAAACAGGTATCCTTTTATTAGAATTACCTACTAGGATCACCTAGGACTGCCTCCCATATAACTCTGCCCTCCCTCCTTTTTTTTTTAGTTTTGCTCCAATGTAGCAAACTATTGCATAGGTCTAAAAACTTTGAAAAAGCAAACAGAAATGCTTAATGGAAATGTTTCATCATCAAGAGGCTATATGCTGTTTTAACAAACAAACACTGAGTTTGGGAATTCTAAAACAATGCATGTATCAAAGGACAGCAAAGTAACATCTTTCTTTCTGGATTTTGTTTTGAATTAAAAGGTAACAATCCTGTGACTCCTTGCTTTTAACACTTGTACAAAAAATGTACAAAACAACTCTGTGGTTTGCATTTCACTAAAGGAGCTATTTCTAAAGCACTTTTTACCTTAATTTTCAAGGCATTTCCTGATTTCACTAGAAAGCTTGGTTGTATTATTAACAGGCTGAGATTTTAAAGCCAAGGTTGCCTTCTTGACTAAATGTAGCAGCTAAATAGCATTTAATAGATCACTAACATATCTTGAATCTTAAACATAATCTAAAACTCTCCTTCCCTCTCCAATGCTCAGTGATATTATACTTGCATTAGTTTTCTAATTATCAATGTCCTTGAGATTAGATTAAGCTTGTACTTTGACAGTAAAAACTACCTGAAGTTAGTATTTCAAAAAATACTCTTTAGAAATCAGTATAGAGGGAGCTCAGAGCTATTGTTCTTTCATCTTGGAACTCAATACAGATTCAATTAATTTATCTGAGTTACCTTTGGATAAAGAAATGTACACAAAATTTTAGACGAAAAAAATCTGAAGATTACAAATGCTTCCTTTGATAGATGAGGTTTTAACAATAAAACCCTAGCTAAGGTCTAGGAAGGTGAAGAAAAATGTAATACTACAAGATTCTTTTTAAAGGGTCTGTGAATCTCATTTTTCTACAAGTCACCTTACCTGTACTCGTTTGTTTTTCCATAAGATACTGTAAGCCTCAAGAGAAAAGGGCAGGGGCCAATGATTAGTAATTAAAGTGATTATACTAAAACATGAGCTCATTCTAGATGCAGCATGGAACTGGTCAGCACACCAAGTAGCGTTCAAGACACAAAAGCATGCAGAGAGAACGCAGTCCACGATCCAAGTCCTGGAGACACCGATGCAGTCCAGTCATCTCACTTACTTACCTACCTGTACTGCAACAACTAATGAAGGTTATTTGGTGAAATACATTTATGCATCTTAGGCAACTATGAACATAGTCCACCCCCAAAATCTGTGAAAACTCAGAGTTTAGGTTCCTCCTGACCCACTGCAGATCCCAATGTTCTATTGCAAAGGGAAATATTTTGTAGCATTTTCTTCTGCATAACTCTGCATGTCTTCATCCACTGTCTTTTCAAAAACTTTGCTGTTTGGATAACTATTTTGTCCTAGACACAGGACAAAGAATGGCATTTCTAAATATTCTGTTCAGCTCTGTTTGGACCACATAACATTAATGGCAGACAAGAACTAAAGCTACATTAAGTTTATGAACCAACATGGAAAACTGAGAAGGGTCTCATCTAAGTCAGTTTTTCAGGGTTTCTATGACTGGTCCAAACCAAATAATCTGCAGGTCTACAGTACTTCTTTAGAAGTATTTTTTAGGGGAATTAACAGGGACTAACACACTTTGTAAATCAGTTCAGCCCCACTCATCCCCCATTAACAAATACCGTGTTGGGAAACAAAGTAATTTCAGCAGAAACATGGCCTAAGATGTTGAAAATGGACAGCAGTTTTTTTTCAAAAAAGCTTTAGAGAGTATTGAACTCTGTGACTCTATACCAAGGAACAAAGCTCAGAAAATCACCTTGAGTAAAAAATTTTAAGGCATGCTGGGTCAAAAGACTCCTCAGGTGTATTTGCTTCATCTATAACCAAGATGAACAGCTAGGATACACAACACTTGAGACTTCAGTGACCAATCTACACTTTTTGTGTTTCTTTTCTTTGGTTTTTCACTGTCAAACCTCACCCATGACCTCTCACTCCTTCAGAGGATGCCATGAGGGTATCCTAAGTGGCACTCACCAAGACACTGAGTGCTGCAGTAAAACAAGGATCTCTCCCTCCCAAGCCTGCCCCAGCTGCAGCCACAACACTGCAAAGCAACCACGGCATGCACTGTCCCCAAAAGCCATGCTGTGTCAAATGAGTGGAGGGAGATTTGCTGCACACAACGTAACTATCTCTCAAGTGGTGTTTACAAGAGAAGGAAGAGGGGAATAAGGTAAGAAGGGAGAAGGGAGAGAGAGACCTTCAGGTTCTTAAAGAGCAATACCCTCTCTAATTGGTTCAGGGCTTTGGGCTGTTCCCCACTACTTAGCTCCAGTTTGTTGAGGAGACATGAAGAAATCTGTGAAAGATAGGCAAATGCATGGTTTAAACAAAGCAAAATAAACCCAAAGAGAAGAATAACCTGGCAGAGTGCAAGGCTGCAGGGCAGACTCCTGGCATGCACAGCAAAGAGACAGTACAAGGAACTGCACAAGACACAACAGAGCATCACTTAACCGAGCTGGGAGCAGCCATCGCTCGGTAAGAGTAGCGTAGCCTTCCTAGATGCAGTCGCCTTCCCTTTACACCTGTGCACAGACCTTGACAAAGTCTAATACCTGCAGTGCATTAGCCTGATTTCTTTTAGCTTTCCTTAGGCCAGCCTACCATCATCACAAATCTTGTGACCGTTCTCCCACAGCAAGGGAAAACAAGCAGTCATTAGGTTACTATACGAGAAGTAAAGCCCCAGGCGAGTTTCAGATTCCTACAGCCAAGAATTCAATCTCTCAAAACACTGCTGTACTGGCTCTAAAATGTACATTTACCTATGTTGCCCCTTTTCTCCACTCATTAAAATAAAAACAGAGTGAGAGTTATAAAAAGTATATTCAGCATTAAGTTCAGACAGTTATTTCTTCTCTAGCACTCTTCTTCCCACCCTGTTGCTCTCAATAGTAGAATCCTTTACCTTTACTGACATTCTTCATATGGAGGATAAAGAATATAGAAGTAGATATGGAGGTTCCTCAAGAGGACCTCCCTCCACCTGAGAAATTATTACATTAATAATCATATAAGGTCACATCATGGTATTTGAAATACTGAATCCAGCTGCTAAAAACCTCACTGTATTGAGTAAGACTGTGGCATTATAACCTCAGAAAATAGCGCATTTAGGGAAAGGAAGATAAAAAAGAGAGTCTACTTTGATTTGGCTGCTAATAGATGACACTGACCATGTGAACTAAGGTTTTCACTACACAATGTAGTGCAATCCACCAAAGCTTTTTCTGCAATAGCCCAATTTCATAATGCTTCCATGCTGTTTCACCAGCCTCAAAAAGTTTTCTTTCTATACACAAGGAACTGGACAAATATATCCTGAGAGCTCAGTATTAGATCTGCAGTGAATGAAGAATGAAGAGAAAGAAGCTGGAGAGAGAGCAGAAGACAGCAAATAACCAGACAATGTCACCATTAGGTCCCATAATTTGCTGGGGTTTTCTAGCCCAGAGCAGCTGATGGCTGTTCCCAGAATCCAGACTGTCTCACTTAGGTAGCAATATCATTAACAAGATTTGCTACTGGGCTTAATCCTACAGAATTAATGAAGCTATGTCCATTTATGCAGTTAAACATGCCTTTTCAGTGAACTAGGGACTTGCAGGAACAAAGAAATACAAGTGTGAAAACAAACAATATAGAGATGAGCACAAGCCCAAGACATGAGCAGAACAGTCAACACAGTGCTGAGTCTTACCTTCTTCATGTTTGTTCCCATGTAACTTTTAGGCTCTTCTTTAAACTGAGGCAACCTGAAATATAAAGAACAAGCCAAAATATGTAAGTTTACTTGGGTTAACAAGAAGGGGAAAGAAACAGGCTGGTCTTTCCAGCAGACACTAGAAAACCAAAATTAGGTCTTCTCCACAAAAAGAGATGCTCCTAATTTGTTTCCCCAATAAAAACTGCTGAGGGTAAAAAAACTCACACAAGTCTAGATGAGAGGTGCTTTGCATGCTATTACTACTAATGGCAGTTTTTCTATACTGGTTTTCATGTCATGTAAGTACAGTTTATTTTCCTTCGGTGTATGTTTTCAGCAGTGGTCTAATTACATTTGTTCAAAATAGGTTTCCCTGATGCTGCTACAAACAACTGCTGAGCCAGTGTCATACATACTTTTGCAGTGTACATATTATTATTAGTCATGGAAATTATTTTCTTTGAGTTTGTAGAAACCCCAGTAGTTGTCTTCTGTTCTGCATCATATAAACACAACTGTGGTGCACAGTGGATATAAGTTTAAGCTGAATGCTCTGAGATAAGCAGTTCCCTCCTCAGAATGATGCAGACTGCCCTCAAATGTGTGACCAAGTGACAACTCTTACAGCTCTACAACTCCACACACTCTGCTCTCCCTTCTGTTCCTTTTCTACAATTCTATCTTTACTTGCTGAGGGGGAAAAAAGCCTTAGAGCACAGCTTTGGCTGTTTCTTTTTCTGGAAAGCAAGATGACCAAACCACCCCTGCAGTTGCTGCCTCTGCCTTGCTTCTCTATCCCTGTCCACAGGCACAGATAGTGGTGGTGTCTCCAAGACTTACCAAGAAGGACAGAGGAAAGGATACAAAGTAAGTAATGAATAAGCACCAAGTAAAATTCACGTATGTATTTTGAGAAAAAGTAATGTGGTCTCTCCTCTGATGAAATTGATTCTGACTCTGCATTCATCCAGTGCACTGCATGACACAGGGTGCACAGAGGAGAAAAAAACCTGAGATCCCATTGGAATCGAGCGTGACAATGGGAAAAAACATGATACGACTCCGTTTGAGAAGCTGCCAGTTTTACTACAATCCTTTTCTCCTAGAAGTATTTCTGCATCTGCACATTTCCTTTTTACAATACCCAGAGGAAGTCTATGATTGCTTCACTATTTGGAGAAACAGTTTTGAAGCTAAATAACCTACTTGAGCTTAAAAAAAGGAATCTTAATGACTTGAAGGGTGCTGAAAAGGACAGACCGTTGGGATGCACGATTTCAAGAGTTTAAAATTCTCTTTGATATGTGAGGTCAAAGCTCTCAGCTTGACATAACATGTGGCTGTTCAACACCACTTCTATTCTCTCTGCTGAAGAGAGCTATATTTTTTAGAGCACTTTTTTTCAGTGAAGTTTGCATTCTCTGTCCTCAAACTGGTTCTCTATCCTAAAGCTCTTCATTACTTGGCTGTCCATCTCTCCTCAAAGGACACCTCAAACCAGGCAACCTTCTCTACCTCTGTGTGTCCCTGCAGTCTGACAGGGTCACCCCAAGAGAAAAGTGCCAAATCCTTCATCCCCTTCCACCTCTAAATAATGACCATTTTGGATGATTTTTCTGAGGGCCCTTAAGTGGAAGTGTGGAATCCTTCTGTCCTTAGAGGGCCATCTTGGCAATGCTGAGGCAAACACAAGCAGGTTTACCTTGTGAAGAGCAGCTGCACCATGTCGACCAGAGTGTGCTCTGCAGATTTTCTCAATAACTCTGCGAAGACAAAAACAAATAACACAGGTGTCATTACTCAGTGTGATATTATCAAGAGGCTTCTTCAAGCAGACTCCCCTCCGAGTCTTGTTTACAGAGATTACGGCAAATTTATTAAAACCAGCTCCAACACCGCATTGCTGCAGATGGTCACGGCATCACACGGTGGCGCCACACAGCTGGGGAAAAGAGCAGCCCAAAGTTGTACTGTGAGCGCCTTACAAATTTTCCATGAAGTTGTAGAAAGACACAATAATATAAGGCTCAGCAGCTTTCTGTGGATGCATCTTCTACAACAGAACTAGTGAATGCTGAGGAAACCTGATCATTTCTTAGGTGTAGAAGCATGAGCAAACCTACCGCTGAGTCTCATTTCAAAGCATATGCGGAAACAGGACTGCATGATCTCGCACACGGATTCATTGGTGAGGTGGGCTCCCACTGGAGTGAGCAACAAGGTCCTCAACACCTGCAAAGAACAGCACCCGAATGTACCACAGTACAATGACACTTGCATGAGGAGGTGAACGAATGACATTTCCAAGAGAAGGTTGGTTATCTCAAGGAAGACCGCCGCGAGCAGAAAACCTAAGGGTTCTCCAGGACTCATCTCAAACTGAATGCTGTGCACAAGTCCTTTAGGAGACAAGAATGATCTCCCGACCCACTTCTACAAGAGGCCTGATGTGCTGCATACTACCCAATATCTAAATTGAGGAACTATGTATCTGCTCAAAAGTACACAGACAAAAGAGGTGTACAGTCCATAGGTTTGTCTCTACAAAGATTTTTTTCTCAAAAATAAGTTTGAGAACTCCATATGCCTAATTTATTCCCCACTAACACAGATCACGAACAAGGTAGGATTACCAACACTACCACATTATCAAGCCCCTAATTTTAAAATAATTTACTTGAAGCTTTTAATTATTTTCATTTGGAAAAGCTTTTACCACAGGTATATGAGCCATCTGTTTAAAAATAAAGTCTGTCACTAAGCTCCTGCAGTCAAAACACTGCTCCCTCCTCTTCATCTCCATGTAACAGGATATGTTCCACAACAGGCAGCAACCATTATGGTAATTACCCTTTCTCTCCACTTACCTGTAGGATTTTCATCAAGACAACCTCATCGCTCGCATGATCTGTGCCCACAAATCGGGCGTGAGTGACAGCATCTGCCATGTTCTCCATCCCCTCCGCTGTGCCCTCATGGCTGGGATCTGAATAACAGAATAAAAATACATGTCAGGGAACAGCCACCTACAGCCTACCACCTCTGTGGGGAGACATCTACACAGAGATACTGTGTGGCCTTCTGCTTCCTTAATTTGTGTAACTTGCAGTGAGTTGACCCTACAAGAGCAAAACTCATCTCCCTCTAGCAGAAAGGTTTTATAACTGGGAGCTTTCAGAAAGACATTATCAAGTTTTTCTACATTTGCAAAAAAATGTAACCTAACAAAGAAAATAATTACAATTCGGTTGTTACTGTTTCTGTACGTTATTAGAGATTAACGTCTAAGACTGCGTCCTGTTTTCCCTAATCTATACCACAATCAGCTGTTAAATGCATTCAGTTCCTCCTTGGGAATGAAGAAAAAACAGCCCTTAAACAGAGGGAACTTAAAATTTACTCTCATGAGGAAAAAATGCCCAACAGGTTCCACTAGATTGAGAAGGGAAAATTGTTTCTTGTTCTACATCCCTTCCAAGGAATAGGAGCTGGGAAGGAATGGACCAGTAGCTTTCCCCAGAGAAAACAGCAGACAGACAGATTCACAGATGAGATACCAGAGTCGCAGGCCTCCCGCTTCAATCACTCATCAAGGCTCCTTCTCTCCATTTCAGTCTTTTGTAGCTACAAACAATGGTGCAGTTGAGAGAATATTTAGGATGAGACTGTTGTTAGTAACTGTATCTTGTGCTACATTACAGTGGCTTCAGAAAAGCTGCCTCTGCCTTTGATTTCATTCTCACTTAAAAATATGGCACTGGACAAGAATCTTGATACCCTCCAACCTAAACAGTCATTAGGCAAGAAAGGAGACAACCTAAACACTGGTTAATACCTCATTAATTGGCAGTGGGGCCTCTTGAACTCCAGCAAGAATAAAGCTAACAGAGGAACCAAGCAAGACCTTGTATACTTTGCAGAGAAGCTTTGCAGACTCCATCTTTGACTCCAGTGACATTCACACCTAGGAAGGGCTAAGCCCTAGTCATTAAAGAAAGCTGCCCTTATTGTAGTCAAAAGACAGCGTCCTCCACCATGCTGTGGGGAGTCTGAGGGGCTGCAGGATAAGAAACTTCTAATAGCAGCATAAAACTTAATTGGCATCAGTGCACTTCAGAATCCCATAAATCTGCATAGGAACAGCACTTCACCATCTCTTACAAATCTCTATTAAGAGCAGAGCTTGCCTACTTTTGACACAGTTCACACACACATCTTGCATAGTTGAGAGTAAATTCCTCTCCTGGTTTGCCAGGCAAACCCCAGCGATCTATCAAGGAGTCTGGTCTAAGACCAGTTGGTCATTTTTTACCTGGTTCAGCAGCACCGCCCAACAGGATACCAAACTCTGATATGGGGACAGCACTGGCTGTCAAAGGCAGTTCTCTGTGTTCCTTCAACAATGGCTTATAATGCTGCTAGAAGCTACCCCTTTTCTACCAGAGGCAGTAAAATCAGTCATATGTTGGTGTCTCATGCACTCTTATTCATAAAAGTAAATAATAGCTTAAACCACCGATGCTTGATGTAGGACCATTCTGAATCGCCTCAATTAAATTAGGCAAAGACCAGCAGTGTTACAATGCCAGTACCCATGTTAGCATTACTCTTAACCAATCTCAACAACTTGGAGAGCAGCCAAGTGGGAATGAAGAGGAAAAAGCCACTTGCTGCAGAAAAGGCTCCCATAGACAGGACACACAGATTCACTTCACTGTCACCTCTTCTAGAAGTTGTGAGTTGCTCTAAGCTTAGGGATACATTTAGTCGTAGTTATGGATAAACAGTGTGTGAAAAGGAAATGCAAGCAAGTTGCACATATGCTTCTTTAACAGATCTGTGAGTACTGCTTCACTGTCCTAGCCCCTACCTTCAACACCTCTCTCCCAACACACATCACGCCTGACTACTTCAGTTCTGGCTCCCTGCAACAGCACTGAAAATTCAGGTCAATTTATAAAGCCTCTTGAGTTCAATTAAAAGCACAGATACTTCTACTTTGCAGAAACAAGATACAGAAAAAAATCAACCCGCTTCTTTGTTCCCTTGTGAGAAAACAGTACAGAAAGATATGTCGATGCCTGCTCAGAATCACTAACAAAAAGAAATTTATGTGAGCAAAATACCAGCTTCAAAATTGCCACCTACAATGCAAAGATCTAGAGACCCCTTCTAGATATATACCATTTTATACGGGGTGCAGTCTTACAACAGGTGGGCAAAAGAACAAGCAGAAATCAGAAAATCCAGGCTCCAGGAAAGCCAGAAGCTGTTCAGTATTACCTTTAATGGAACTAAAATAAATCACCAAGGAGACAGAGAAGGTAGACAGGAGAACAAGCTTTAAAGTTCCTAAACATCAAATCATCTCACTGGAAGCTGAGCAACAGCTACTTACTTACATAGTTTTCAGGAACATCAGAGAAAGCTAACTTTAGAAATGGAGCCAGAAGTTGCTGCGGACACACTGTGATAAGAAAAAGAGCACACACCATTTCTGGGAAAATACAGAAAACCCCAGTTCTGAAATTTAGTCACTAGTCTTCCAATAGCTAAGGTTTGAACTCATAGGCTGACAGCTCACTAGCTACTGCAAAACTGCTGAGCAAGGAAATAACTAATCTGAGGGATAAAAATCAATTGGAGTTTAGTATCGTCACACCGTTTTCTAGTACTTTAAAAGTTACTATGCAATTTTAACTAAAACTCCTGTAGAAGCAGTACTTAGAGCAGAGGATAATCACTGTAAGGGTAACTATTCCTACAAAAACACAAGCACGGTGGATATCAAGTAATTTTATCTGACTGAGCTGTGATTGCACACTGTACCATTACTGAATTTGCAATTCAGACTACTAGAGATCAGAAGTCTCAAAGCCTCCTCAGGAATTACTCTTTTCTAACTGGTTTTAAAACATACCCTTCAGCAGTACTGGCCTAAAAAGGAGACAGATAACCACCTGCTGATGAGTGACAGAATAAGAAAAACAATGAGACTGCACAAGGATTAGCAATTAAATACTTTGGAAATGGGAAAAGAAAGCCATTTTAAACACAGATATTTATCAGAGGAGTATGGCCCTTTCACTGAACCTGTTTTTTGACCCAGCATGTACAGCAAAAGCCAATCACTCACAAAACAGACAGAGCTAATGTCACTTTTTTAAAAAGTGCTGTTTCACCTGTCAGTCATACAGCCCCAAAACGTACCACGAATATCTGCCACACTGCAATTTCCCCACTGCGGTTGTGCCAGCATCCTCTCTTGTTCCATATAGTTTGAAACAGATTTGTATATTAAAACCAGTTTTAAGCTTTTACTATCTTTAGGCAAACAGTCTCTGGACTACCTTTAGTCTCATATTACAAAAAGAAATTATAAGACCAAAAAGCTTTAATTTAACAACACAACCCTAGCCAGATGTTCAGTCAGCACCACTAATCCCAACCTCACTGGTATCTGGAGCAGCACAAAGGACAAGGCTGCTCTGAATGTCACCTGAAGCAACAACGAAGGTCTCAGATTACAGGTTCTGTTCCACAAAAAAAGCCAGGCAGAGAGTCTTTTCCTCTGTGTGCTACAAAGACACACAGTCAGCAGCAGTTACAGGGATGCGCCCTCGCTAGAGTGACCCAATTAATATTCTAAACAACAAGTAGCTAGAGAAAGGCTACAAGTTCTCAACCACATTTTTTCCTGTTTCTGCCTCAAATCAAGTATTTATAGACTGTTGCCTGTGCAGACATTTGCCTGGACATGTGATACAAGCTGGATGTTCTGATTCCACATAGATCATAAAAGCCCAGACGAAGAGTCCGTCCCTCCTTCTAATGATGAAAAGTCATATATTTTGCATGATTGCTTAATCCTTCGGAGGCACACGTTTTACAGGCTTATTTGTCAAGATTTCTTCATTGTCCTAGGAAGTTATGTCAATATTGCATCATTCTAGTTATATTTTTGCCACTTAATTATATCAAATGCCACCCAATAATTGATGTCTAAATACACTGAATTTTCACCCAACTCTTAAAATTTTTTTTCCTGCAAGTCTCCATTTTTGCTTATTTTAATTCTGTGTCTATCCCACAAAAGTGGTTTGCACCTACATAAAGCCCTTTCTTTCTCTAACTTCCTTCATGCTAACTCCAAACAGTGAAATACTTAAAACAACAGTACCAAAAATTCAATAGTGTTCACTTACAATGTAAGGGAGAAAAAGAAGTGAGAAATCTCAACTTGGGGTGAAGGAATACTGGTAAAATGATTTTCTTCAAATGAGACTACGTTTAAACAAACATAGGTAAGTTTTGTAATTCACACAGGTATGATCAGAAAGTATGGACAGAACTTACAGAGAAAAATCGAGCACCACTAAGGACAGGGTGACACACTGATGGCAGACAGAGAGCCAGCTAATGAGTTACAAGCCAGCTGAGCCATGGGAACTGACCACATGCACATTATTAGCTTTTCACAGATACAAAGGAGAATGTGCAAATTTGAAAGTCTGGGCAGCAGCAAAACTGTGGCAAGTGAAGAGTACTGGGACACCACTGGATAAGGTCTGGGACTGGGCAAAAAAACATCCTCACTCTAGAGCAGAAATATTAGTCCACAAAACTAAATAAATCCTACTGTGTTTCTGTATGTTACAACATTGTAATCCAAGCTGGTATTGTCCCCTCCCTGGGCCTTTTGCTCGGATGGCATTAAAAAGCAGCTGGTGCCCACCCCAGTCCTGCAGCAGGCCATAAGCACACACAGCAGTCAGGGCAGACTAGAAGCTTTGGCTCCATCTCCAGACATTCTGTAGCAACACGAAAGATCAGCCAGTACGATATTAAGAAACTGCAGATGCCTATTTCCCCAGTGTTAATGACAATTTTCCTATTCCCCCGATCTCCACACGGAGAGCATGTATCCTGGCCAAAGACACGGCTCACAGAGATACATTTGGCTGGCATTTTGGTAAATCCCAGGAAGTCACATAACATACCTATTAGTGCATATGAGAGGAACTTATTCACAGAGGTGAGAGCCAATCCAGTTATGGGACCTGTAGTGTCTTCAGAACGGATGACTTCCAGAAAAGGCCGAAGAAAGACATTGGGTTCAATTTCAGAAAGCTCTGTAAAATAAAAAGAATTTTAAAGAGACATTAGACTTCATTCATTAGGATTAATTTTCTCATTAAGAATCTACAGCAAGTTTCATCTCAGAGGAAAAAGGCCTGCTGTAGCTTACTTTTAGAAGGCTGGTGGGAAGGTCAGGGCTGCTTTTAAATATATACACATACAAACACACACATATATATGTATATATTTTAAAAGCAATGGCTTGTGAATTTCTGTTTCTTATGATCTTTAAAACAGTCTACTGGAGCCTTCTGAAATCTGATTGTAGGAACATTCTGTAAATACTACAGAGGCCACTGCTGCCTAAATTTATACTTTAATTCATTGGGAGACACAGCTGCATTTTCCTATTACTCCTGGAATTGTGTGATCCCATGAACTATCTCTGCCCCACCTCCTGCCATTTCTGTAACATCCAACTACAGATACAGCCCCATGCTAATTACATGCAAAGTACAAATGAACAACCACCAGGTTGGTTGGAACCTTTGCAGCTCTTTGCCCAAATACAAACTGCATTTCTGCAATACCAAATATTTGCTTGGCAAAGACAGGAAAACTCCACAAGATAAACTAATTTAAATACTCTTTTGTCTTATTCTCAGAATACCTGTATAAGCCTCTCAACCAAAGAAGTAAAAGGGGCACTCTTCTCTACTTGCTGCTTTGGACAAGGAGGATCCCCTCTAAAGCTGCAGTACAAAAAGGCAAATGCACTGAGCTGTTGAGCTGGAGAAAAAAACAACTAACAAGCTTCCTAAACTTTCCAAGATGATCAAGGGACACTTTGGGAATGAAAAAGAAATACAAAAGAGAAGAACCATAACTAGGAAAACTGCCCAAAAAACAAACAAATCAAAAAAACAAACTAAGCCCAAAAACAAACTCAACCAAATAAAACACAAGGAATCAAGACAAGAAGAGCCCTGCGGGGGATTCAGGAGAAAAAGCATTAAAAAGCAGGTGAAAGGAACCACAACAAAGCCAGTACACAAGCATAGAAGAATGTATGAAAAGTAACCTGAATAATTTTGAGACTAGAAATATGTAAGTACAACACTTGGCTCAACTTACTGAAACCTACTTTTTATTTCTAGTAAAAGTTAACAAGTCTAATAGGTAATATGTGACAGGATAACTTGCATTTATACCATCGGTAATCAAATATTGCACTTATGTGTCATAGGAGCTTCTTTGAGGCAGGGGAGGAAAAAAGACCATAATTCCTGAATCCTTAGACAAGCTGCTGCTTTTCTATCTACCAACATAATTCAATTAATTTACTGAGGAAAAGAAAAAAAAACTCTTATTCTAAGATAAGAGAAATTCCATTTTATCATAGTTCTTATTGAAAAGTTTTAAGTATCAAAGTAAAGAGACTGTCAGAAAGTATGTTAATATAAGTGTGACAAATTATGGTAAGGATGCAAAGGAGGAAGAACAATGCAGGGGTTTTTGTTTTGAATAGTTAAGAGCACAGAGAAGAACATCAAAGGGCTGTTAACTAAAGCAAAACTGCAATTAAAAAAAGGGATGCAATCTCTTACCTTTCAGCCACCAGTTCATATAAGGCCAACACCACTAACTTATTAAAAGGTTAAAAGGAACGTGATGATTCAATCTTTTTGGCTTAAGAACAACTCCCCCAATTTGTCAGATAATATCCTGGTGTGACATTACAATTGTGTCACCTCTCAATAGCTCATGGACATGCAGAGGATCGTAAGACACGCTTTCATCAATGTTTATTTAAGTGTGCTTTATAGAACACTTGTCTGGTTACAAGCCCTTCAACAACATTAAATATAGTAAGACTACTGTAGATGAAAACTCCAATTCTTCTTCCCCAAAACTGATCCTTTCTATAGAACGGACCATAATCCTGTCAATTCCTCCAGCCTCCTTCAAACCAGTGAGTCCAAGGATGAAAAAGCTGCAACCTGATTAGTAAGAAAAATGGGACTTCAGCAGATGTACATCAGTGCATGTGTAGAATGAGACACTGAAGACCAACTTGCTAGCAGAGGACGTATTAGGGGACCACACTACCCATTAATACATTTTTGGGGACAACAAATAGATATTTTCTTTACAAGAGTAGGGGGAGGTTTAGGTTTTTACTTTCAATAAAGTTGTGAATCTTGATGTGGTTAAAGATTAGATTCCCCTGCAGTCTAGCTGAAATTCCCAGTTTCCATGAAGATCGCAAAATGGCTTGTCATAATTAGGATTTAACTTAAGCACATACCGTTGATTACACAGCAACTCTGGCCAGCTTCCCTGATATTCAGAGATTCCAGCTTTTATGGTAACACAGCATTTTACATTAAGCTCACTGAAATGGACTGTGTATGCTGTAAAACTATTTAGAGCAGATAGTTGGTGCTGTGTTATTGAAAAGAAAAAAAAAACAGAAAAGAGGAGAGCATTTTTAGTGCAGGACTTACCACTAAAGGACTACTGTCCGAAAGATCTAGATTTCAGTGAAACACCAATGACGCTGCTAATTGCGTGCATCTGAGGAGTATTCACTTGATTACTACAATGAGCTCTTCTTACCAGAGGCATCTGCAGGCATTGAGGACTTACAGGGGTCAGCAGATCCCTTTTCAAAGCAGAACCTAATCTCGGTAGTGGTGCTTCCTTCCATGGGAAGTTTGGAAGCACAGAAAACCACTCACACTGTAGCTACTCTTGCTGTATCCTGTCTTGAAACAGATTACCTCTCATTGGCTGAAGAAAGTTCAGCTCTGAAAGTGGCACTAAAGCTATCTGGAAGTTTTTAACCAAATAACAATTTTGTGAAGAAGCCAGTAAATCAAAGATAAATCCTTTTCTTTTAACTCAGCCCTGTAGAGCTCAGTGATGTTAGTTCAGTAGCTCTTTCCCCAAAAGGTTTTCTTAGCCCTGTACATGGAACATGGTAGTGCCCAGAATCAACCTGCCAGCTCTTTTGGACCAATAACTACAACTGCAAGGTGCACTCTATGCTAGCTTTCCTACCACAGCTCAAGTTTAATTTAGAGCACAGAACTGATTAGCACTCTTTTCACAACACTTTGGTAAAGAGTTGTGAAAAGAGACCATAGTCTTCAAAGGAAATTGTTCTGTCCAGCAGTTAAACTTCATGAAAGAGATATTACAGAAAGTCTTGCCATCACCTAAATGTTTGAGCAATGCCATCTCTCCTGAAAATATCTAAAAACGTCAGCAAAAGCAGTAAAATCAATTATTACTTTAATAATTCCTTTGATAAAAAAAGGCTATATAAGATAAATATTAAATGTTCGGAGGGACATACTCAAACTTTTATAACAACATTCAAAAAACAAAAAGGCAGCTCTGAGTTTTCAGCTCTGGTTCTTGCTCTGCCAGATTCAGGTTCAGGCATTACAAGTGAGGAAACCACAACCAGTGAGAGAACTGAGAATTGTCGATAGAGAGGTTTCTCCAAGTGTGTTTTCTTTTCTAGCAGGAGACATTGCTCAGCACTTGAACTAGAAAATATGGGATGGTTCTCTGCTTAGGTAACCACTTTCAACTCAGGGGAAAAAACCCAACCAATCAAAAAACCCACCTGAAAACCCACCAGCCCTGCAAGAATGATTTCAGCCAAGGTTATTACAAGAAGAAGGAGAACAAAATTTTACAAGGTACTGCTATACAAGCTGCCCTCCTTTGCAATCTACTCAAATTAAAACATGATTTAGCCTTACATTAAGAGCCTAATCTGCTTTGGGGAGCAGCTAGAAAGCACTTCCCATTTTCACACAGGTCCCTTCAACAAAATTTCAGGGAAGCAAACAGAGTCCACTACACCCAAAAATGCTCAGCTAGCCCAAAGCAGAGCATGGAGATTAAGAAGAAGGGAAAGAGTATATTAAGTAGCATATCAGAAAGCCAACTCTTCAGGCTGGCTATTTTAATGAGGACAGAATTTCTTTGAGACCACAGTGCTTTCTCATTCGTCCTATGGATTATTTGCACTTAGACACACAAGTCTATAAAGATATTTAAACAACTAATTCGTGTTTGAGCACCTAACTCCCATTTCAGCAATCCCATCTAGCCGTTCAGGCACTTCAGCAAACAAGCTGCATCAGACCTCCGGCATCCCCTTTCTCCTGAAGAACAGGAGCAGGTCCCCTTCGGAAGAGTTTTCTTATTGTTAGCACACTGTTGGCACATTCCTGATCTAAAACGCTCACATAAGCTGCTTTCTCTGGCAGTTCAACTCTTCACTCCTGAATGACTCTTATCAGGATCGGCTATGCGTTCCGAATCAGAGTAAATGAACGAGAAAAAATTGTTTATGACAAGTTATTTCAACATCATTTGTCCCGAGGACAGGCAACTGCAACCCAAACCACATGACCCGGACTCCTCTTATGCAGCAGCTGTTGGCCTTTGACGCCCAGCCTTCAGAAAGGCTGTCTCAGTTGTATCCCACGCACCTCTCCAATGCAGACGAGCTCAGACAAGAGCAATGCTTCAAGCATGTGCTATTACATTCCCTGCTTTACATATTGAACTGCAAAATGAACAGGCATTCTCTTTTTTTAAGGTGAGAAAAAGACAAAAATAACACTGTAACGGAGCAAAAATCCAGCTCTTCAGGACTCCTGCCTTGGGGCTCAACAACTTTATGTCACAGAAAACTGAGGTACCAGAAAGTGCATCCTGGCTCATCCTCAGACCCACATTCTGCAATCACTGCCATTCTGGCCTACATGATATGCACTTTACTCTGTTCACCTAACACCAAAACATTTTGTCTTTTCACCTGAGGGAGAGAAGCCCCTGCAGTCTGCCTCAGCAAGTCAGGATGAATAAGTTACAAGTAAAAAGGACAAAATTGTACTTGCCTTTTAAAAACAAACTAAAAGTACTGAGTGGCCATACTCTTCAGATTTGCAGAAACATTTAATTCCTGGAATAAGTACTGGCTTAATCTCAGCAAAGTCAAAATGTAGGATCACAGGGAAAGGAGAAATTCCTTCGAGTTAGTCCTGTGATTACCTGCTGGTTAATTTAGAGATTAACAAATCTAGTAAACAGAACATCATTAAATTGTTCCTCTAAAAATCTGCAGAGCTTGAATGTGCTTTACATAGAGTCAGCTAGGTAAGAGGCACAGGACAGTACATGCATACTGGTTCTAGGTGCTCAGCAAAACTACAATTACAGCAGCTCTACGGCCGATGAAGGGAGGAGGAGAATGTTTTTTCCAACTCTGAATTCTCCAGACTGACTGGAGCATATGCCACCCGGCACCTGCAATGGAAGACACACCCTGACTACCTCTAAACTAGCAAGTTTAGTCTGACATTTAACCCCAGAGCAATAACAAGCAATGAGTGTTGGGTAACAACTGTGAAAAAGCAAAGCTAGATGATCCTGAGCTTATGTTCCCCTCTGCACAGCCCTGGTACAGTGTTTCAAATGAAAAGAATCCTTTATCATCTCTCCCCTACAAGGGGTTTTTATTGTTGTTTTGGTCTTGTTCTTCTTGCAAGTTTCTAGACCAGCCCTTGCAACACAGTGCAATGTGTAGCACCTTTGTAGAGATTTTCTGATCTGAAAGGAGAACAGATGGCCATGTATACAGTCTGACACAGCAGCTAAGGTGATGAGAGCAAGCTCAAGTTCTACTTCCTGAAAATAATGATGGCCATGTCCACTAAACTTATAAACAAGACATCACCAAAAAGTAGCCACCAGACATTCCATCCAAGTTCCCCAAAATATCATTGCTTTATCCCAACCTAAGCTCTTTATAGATGAAGAGAACAGGATTCTGCCAGCTAGGGGGAAGCCGAGGAGCTCAAAGCTTACATCCTACTTTCCAGAACACATAAATATTGTAGACTATTTGACAAGGATGCAGGGATTGCAAAACACAGCATACATACCAAGGGGATATGTAGAAGCAAGCTTTGTATGTATGTCTGAAATCAATACTTCATTATAATGAGCAATATCAAAAGCTTTTCATATGATAGAAGTAAATGTGAGCTGAAAATCGAGGCTATTCAAGCCAATGAAGGAGAAGTGTGAATTAACTGCAATCCTTTTCAGTATGTCTGTAAAATATACTCTTCAAAGCTAATGCCCTCTGAATTAAACTGGTCATTCAGGGGCCCAGGCCCACCATATCAAGAGGGAAACAGTGCCATTCACAGCCTCACATGAATGCAAGGCTAGAATTACAAATGCAGTTTGACAAGGGGAACCCAGAGCTGTCAAGCCTGTTCTGTTTGCCTAATTTCATTACAATAGCACAAATGCTTTCATTTGTCACACTCCAGCTTCATGTGTTTATCTCCCTTTCATTAAACATGACTTTAACAAATGATTGTTCCATAGTGCCAAGATCTCAAACACCCCTCAGAACTGAGATTTTTATTTTGGGGAAGGATGACAGAATGCATACTGACTGACCATTTGACTCTTCACATCCTCTGGTCAGGGCAGCATAAACTCAACCAAAATACCATCTTCTAGAGGAATTATTTACATCTACCAGTGAAGCAGAAGCACTGACAATGCCACCAGTGTTAGCCATTAGTTATTAGGGGCTTCATCTGATGACATGCTTCAAATTCAAGTGTTCTGAATGACCATTAAAAACCCCTGGACATTTTTTCATAAGAAGGTAACCTAGAGTGTCTTTAGCCAAAACTACACTGTAAACTCCAGCTGTGTCTCCACTGTTACTTTAAGAGTTTTTCATCCAGCTGTAATATTCTGTTCTAGAGTGATATTATGAGAAGTAGAAGATACTCACTTCAACCCTAAGGAAAGAAAATGCCATCAATGGGAAGCGTAGAGCTACACAAAGGGCAAGCTTTCATGGTTTCTACTCAGATGGGCTTAAAAGTACAGATACAACTACTTGCTTTGCCTTGAATTTTTAATGCCAGTCATGCAGACTGCTGAGTGTTTGAATATGCGGTTATTTCAAAAGTTGGAGTTGTCCTTAATGCTTAGCACTGAGGAGACAGCAGAGATGGGTATAATCACACCTTGACAAACTTTTTTCTGAGCTATGGTTTACATGTATTGGTCAGAGGTTATATTCCAGAGACTCTGCTTCAAAAAAGGAACAGGTCTTAAGGCACACGGAGGGGTAATTTGGCATAACAAGGTTGAAGGTCATCAGGAGAAGACCGTGCTACAAATCCTACAGTATTTCCTCCCATCCTGTGACCTGACCACCTCTGAAAAGACATGACTAATTCAGATGAAAGGCAATAAATCAATTATCTGTACATAGTAAAAGCCCACTGTTTCCAGATTAGTCTGTCATGAGTGTTTTGTGCCAGTATGAAGAGTAGGAAGTGTAGTTTCAATGCTAATCTTTGTCTCCATGAAACCTTCCCTCCTACATCACAGAGGATGAGCACTAGAGCACTACTCATTCTGCTAGCACATTCCACAGTATGATTATATCCATATGATAGAAATAACCAAATTCAGAAGTACTTAAATAATTTTATTATCTCCCTTACAGGGAAGCTGACCGTTCTCAGGGAAAAAAGAGATGGGGGAATCCACCCGACCTGAGCTTCTGATAGGTTCTGGAATATAGAACTACTTTTGTGGCTTTTACAGATGGACACAGCTCTAAACTTCTCATGCCAATTGTAATGGTACTTAATGCTACCCCAGAAAAATGAACTCCTTGATGACGTACAAAAACTGATTTGAGATCTTATTCCTTTCCAAAGGGTTTTTTTTTTCCTGTGTGTGGAAGTTGCTTAACATGAAGTTCTGAACAGCTTTCAGGGGAGAAAAATCAACCTTCCCATACATCATAAGTGAGCTAAATTGTAGCAAGTTTCTCTGGTAACTTGAAGCTTAACATCTATTCTTAAATAAAAAATTTAAAAAAACAAACAAAACTATCCCATTAACGATCAGATGAGTGAAATGCAGACAAGCTTCACCTTTTGTCTATGTTTAGAATCAGATGAGATAATTTCAGAAGATTTCTTGAAGAAAATCACTATGCACATGACAACAGCCAGTTCTTATGATGAACCTGCACCAGCCCTGAATTTCAGAACCCACAGGCACTCCTCCAAGCCAATGACATTAAACTCTAAAGGAAACTACTAAACCAGAATAAACCAAACCAAAAAGCAGCCATCCCATGACAAATTCATCTACCCTTGACCAAACGCTGATAGTTATTGATCTGCTGCGGTTGTGAATTAGGGCCAGGCTTCCCAAGGTTCCCTTCTAATACGAGGAAGAGAGCGTGGCCACTTTAACAAGACAGACTAGGCTAAATGAAACCTATGGGGAATTGCACACTACCAAGTCCAGAGGATGGACTGATCCGTTCATCTTACTGACAGCACAAGTTTGATGTATGTCAAGTTTAAGCACTCCTCTTCCTCTCTAAAAGAAATTGGCACATGTTGAAGAAAGAGCAATTAGGTTGTGACACTCTGCAGAACTCTATTCCATCTCTGGACTTGCTTCACTGTGATATTTTACACGTCTTGCACGGTACCAGGCCCAAACTAAGCAGGCAATTTAAAAGCCCAGGAGAAATTAAAACTTCTTCCCTGGTATTTTAAAGCACAGTAATTCTCCACAGCTTTGTGTGCCTACCATGCTATGAATAGAGCTCTCATTGCAAATTCACCGCATTGTGAAAAGGAAAGCTTCGCTATTTCTAGGAAGCTGGAGAAAAAGATTACAGTTTTATCATCAATTAGCTGTCTGGATGTTACTCGGTTCTGTTTACCATTTCCTCAAGGGAAGCCAATGAGAGCCAAGGGGAAAAATTAAAAGGAAATTGAAGAACAACAAATCCCAAACAAACCAAGACATTTCTTGTCTTGCCAGAGAATCTAAAAAGCATCAGTAAGACAGACAAAATCCAAAGAATGAAATGAAGAAAAGCCTGATGACCCAAGAGGAAAGACAATCTTTTAATGACAAAATTCTCTCACAGGTTTAATGTACCTCGCTGTTATGATTTACACAAATTCTTCTGTTCAACCTGAACTAATCTAGGAGACATTGTGCCACACCATGTTATTATCAGAAAGTGAAGTTCCCAAGTGCTAATTTCAAAATACAACTGCCCAGAGCTCAAGAACCCACACACTAAGTTACCACAGATGCAAAATGGGAGACTCAGGGAGAGCACGGTGTGAATCATCATGGAGATAACAGATTCAAACATAGAGGAGTAGAAAGAACAGAAGCAAACGGGAGAAGAGACTGGCCTGGTGGCAGTCAATCCAACTGCTGCCTTAAGACATTTCAATAATAAAAACATTAGGCAAACGTGTTTTTTCCCCACAGCAATCACTGGAGCAATCAGTAACCTGTGCATACACATACAAAAGCCGAAATTCAGACTGCCTACATTAAAAAGCATTCAATTCCTAGTATGATGACAAGTGAGTATTATGTTCTTGCAAATGGACTGGGGAAAGAAACCAATTTCTGCATACTGCAATTCGCTGAGCAGTCTACTGACACAAGGTACTAAATGGTACGTGAAAAGAAGCACAATGCTGAGTTTTAACACTCATTTACAGTTGTTGCATCCCAAGAGATCTGTGAATACCAATCAACTTCAGTTATCACCATCTAGGATATATCTTAAAATAGGAATCAAGGAAACAATATTACATCGGTCCCCAGCTCCACTAAATACATTTTTTCCATGCCCTGGAATCATGTGTCAGCCATAAAACAATAAAATGTCTGTAAATAATCAAATTACCTAAAAATCTATGTGAAGAAATGAAGGGATTCCACATATTCATAAGAAGTTTACTGCACTTATTGCAGCCTGGAGAGAAGAATACACAAGCAATTACTTTCTCTACTACATGGGAGCCTATGCATCACACTTCACTATACCTGAACATGAAGACAATAATTCAGCCTCCATTAACACATCTTATTTATTACTAGGGTCAAAGCACCATCTGAAAGGTCAGAGATGGAAAAGAACATTTTTATTCCTATTCTGCCTGTTTCTCAGATTCAGAGGCTCTATTACACTGACTTAAATAGAGTTTCTGCCTTCAGAAAAAAAGGCACACTTAGTTCTGAATTATTCCTTTTCCAAGCAGAAAAACTTTGGTGACATTTGGAGTTGACCCTGCACTAGCTGTTCCTCCAGCAAGAGATGATCTTTGTTGGTAAGGTCCATAATTTATATTCTTAAACCAAAGCTAGCATTGTTTTGGTCAAACAAACTTGCCAAGAACACTTTTTTTCATACAGCCTATAAGATTAAATACTATTGACTTTGTTCCACTTGCACCATCTCAAGAAGCTGGTGTGACAGAAATGAAAGAATTTTAGGATCTTCAGATTTCACATTGTGCCCTACCCCCAGTTCTACAAACTTACCAAGAATTCTGATGTGATTTCCATCAGTACATCTAAACAATGCTACAAATCCTACCTATGCTACTATTTCAGAACACACACGAGAACAGGTAGGCTGTGAATGCAACTATTTCCAACATGATACTCTGAAATACCAGACTGTGTCAAAGCTCCCTCTGCAATACCTTTGGCCAATGAACAGTTGCAGTCCAAGACAAAATTTTTCTGCTCATGTCTCTAACATTCCCAATTTAAAACGTCCCTGAATTTTTTCAGGGCAGAAAGAGTCCCTGCACTGACAACTCGTATGTCTATTGGGAAGACTGCAAACACCAACTAAGGAATGAGGTATAGTATGGCTTGACATGAGCAGCCCATGGTCCTGCTCTCTATTACATCAGCCTCTCTGAAGCAGTCATTTAGCAGATGAAAGATGCCTGGCATCCCGAGCAGCAAGCTTGTTTAAGAGTATGAGTAACTCCTTGGTATACAGGCCACTGGCACTAACCTTAGAAATAGAACACTGGTCTCTAAGAAAGTGCCAAATAGATCTATTTTAGTCTATTGCTAATGGTTTCGATCTAATAGATGCTCATGAGAGAAGAAACCACTTCTGAGTGGTTCAGAAGCACATCTGAGTGATCCTGATAAAGGCCATTCCTACTGCATGCTGCCCAGCAAGACTGACCTAAAAGGACAGCAAAGCGCAAAACTTCAACACACGGATAAACACAGCTGTTTGTTCAAGCCAGCCCATGGTTCACACACTTACACAGCCTTCTTCAATCCCTCTCTTGTCCCCTTAGGGCACAACACAGCCTGGCTCTCAAACTGGAATACCCAACACACACTGAACAGGTCAGTGGATACAACTCTGCTTTAACCTCTCACCCCTGGCATTTCTGCTACCATGACCTCTGGGATAGAACCATTATACTTCAACAGCACTTGTTCCCAAGACATGGTAAAAAGCCAAAGAGAGAAAAATTTCCTTTTGATTTTCAAGTTTAGACCTACAGAATTTGCTCTGACAGGATATAAACACATATACAAATAAACTGACCATCAAGTGGTAGCAAGATCCTCGATGACAGATAGGCAAATCAGTCTACTCTCTCCTCTGCCAGTCATCTCCTCTTCATGCTCTTGGGCAAGTACTTCATCTCTGCTTCAAACTCTTCATACAAAAAAGGAACATATTTCACCTTAACTGCCATGCCACTAGAATATCTTGAAATATTATCAAAAACAGCAGCTCCAAAAAGCAAAAACAGCATCCAATAAAAGCTTCATGCCCTATCCCATGTTTCCCCAAAACCAAAAGTTAACTAAAACTCTTGGTGAAAAAAGTTATTTTTCAAGTAGATATTTAAGTTAGGAAAATATGACAAGCACTGTATAACACTAGTTAAGATCAAAATAATCTTTGTAATTTATCACATAGAAAACCAGTAGTTTGTGAAATATCAAGGAAATTAACAGGGTCAACCTGGAGTGAAATCCAGAAACAACTTGGCAGTGCTTTGGGGTGTCAGTGTTAAGGAACTAGATTAAAAAAAAGGCTACCTAATTTTCAGAGGAGCTAATGAATGAGAGGAAGAAAACACACATCATCTTCTAAAAAAACAGCAGTGAAACTGCTGGTAACTTCTCACAGCCTTGTCAGAATGAAACCACTTCACCCACAGCAGCATTTTGTTCAGCTTTGAGGCTAGTGCTTAAAACCAGAAAGTGACTCTAGGTAACAGAAGGACTTCGAGGGCCCTTTTAAAAACTTGGGATGAAATCCCAAAGCTCTGGGAGAGCAAGGCGAGCACCTGTTTTCCTGAACAGTTGATTTTTTTTATGCTGCATACTTTACACAGAAGCTGCATTATTCTGGAGAAGCTGCATTCCAGCCAAAAGTGCACAGTTAATGTTTTTTGCAGCCCCCAGCTTCCAGTGATGGATGACCATTTTATAATGAAATACTTTATGCTCAATCAACTTACAAATAACGGATGTTTTATCACACTGAATTAAAAAGAATGTTTTAACAAAAAAAAAAAAAAAGAAGGAAAAAAAGAAGCAACAGACAAGAGGATCAGTGATGAGCAGAGGCTAAAGTTATTCCTGTTAAGGGTGAGTAAAAACATCCAGCTGATGTTTCACTTTAACTCTTTCACTGCTCTCCAACAAGTGGAAATGATGCACAAGGTAGTCTTTGCCCTGAAAATACCTACACGTAAGTTCTGTTCCAGATCATTGAGACATGAGCCTCTAAGGCTTCTACAAAAACTATTTGATCCATAATATCTCAATTAGGTTTCAAAAAACCTAAGGCTAATAACTAAGTACTGTCTGCAGATAAACCTTTCAAAATGCTTTAATCTCTCATGCCCATTCAGCATTCCCAAAACCAGTCCTCGGACAACCCCTAATCAGCTGTGGGGCTTTCTCCTCCAGCACTTCCACCTGTTACTGCCAAGTGATACCTAGAGAAGTACATGTCTTGTACTCAAAACACTATTGCAATTCCTAGATCAAGTTTTGGAACCAAACATCCAAATTCAACTGATAAACTTAAGCATGACTCAGAGGTTGCTGTTATACCACAATTGTTACTGTTGTTACACACTACAGGCCAAAAAACCCCAGAGCTTGCAGGGCCATATCTGGATTAACACAAGCCCTTTAAAAAGCTCACAGCAGAAGTATTCATTGTGCCTTTTCTTCCAAACTCCACACGAAAAAGTCTCTAAGCTAGTTCAAACATGCCAGATCATATGAGAACAAAAAGGCAACCTTACACTTTTAGGAAAAGCATCTCCTCTAACAGGAATAAAGCAATGCAGGACTGCAGAAGAGTATGAGGTGCAGCAGACATAAGCTACAACAAGGGGAACACCAACTAGATATTGGGAAGATACTTTCTAAAGAAGAGTGTTCAAACACCGGAACAGTCTGTTCAGAGAAGTTGTAGAAGCTCCATCCCTGGAAATATTCAGAATTCAGCTGTCTTTAACTATGAACACAATCTCACTTCAAAACTGGTCCTGCTTGCAGCAGGGCATCGGAGCAGATGACCTCCAGAGGTCTCCTCCTACCTAAATTATTTAAATTCTGACTTGTCCTTATCAAAACCAAAAAGCCATCTCTGATACTGTACATTTAGACAGTTTAACATTCACTGAGTGAAGAGTTTCCCTTCCCAGATCTTCTACTGGTTAGTAGCAGCAATAATTAAATACCAAGTAGGAGCTCGTTCCAGAACTATCCCTAGGAAACATTAATGATCTTCTAAATCAGTTTTCTAAACAGAGGCTGTAGACTCAGGCTGTAACTGATCTAGAAAAAGACAAACCAAAACAAACCAAACCCCAGAAAAACACACACACGCACACCCATCCACACACACCCTAGTTTACCAAATTTGGAAACTTTGATAAAACTAGTAGAAATAAAGCATATTGTTCCTATCTTCCCTTACAAAAACATCACTTCTGCTGCAGATATTAACATCAACAAACAAACAGCACCTTGGTCCAGAGTCACAACTTCAGATCTAAAACAAGTCACAATGCAACCACCTCAAGCTCCATTAAGTTCAGAGTTAATTTATGGAGCTTTCACACTACTATTTGAAGCACTGCAAATATTAATGTGTCCAAGATTTTAGTCACAAAATCAATTCTCCTCCCTTCCCCATTCCTCAGCTGAAGGCTGGCACTCAATGAATCAGACCAAAGGGAGAATAGAGTTTCCAGCACCTGCTTCAGCTTTTAAGTTTCCAATTGAAACTGCTGTGATCTGGCAGCAGGCAGTCTGGAGATGTCATTTTGCTGCTCTGTGAATGACTGAATCACAGTACAAAAGAATCCAAATAGAGAAATGAGTGAAAAGAGCAGCAGTGGGCAAAGGAAGCCACAACATAACTTAATATGGCCAAAGAGAAAGAGCAGCTGAAGGCAGTGTGCTCCAAAGTACCAATTCCCATCTACAACCCAGTAACTTATTCACTCTGTCTGCCTCATGATGCTACCACGGGCAGTGCTGAGTATGCACTACTTCCCACACTTCTGACAATGCTCTGTCAAAGAATGGTGTAAAATATGACTCAACACTGATGTATAATTTGGAATCACTTTATTACTAGATATTTTAAACTATGGTTGTTTACCACAGTAAGATTTAAAATCTAGAAATACAGATTCCTGCTGCTGGGAAGCTTCTTCTTTTACAGAAGGACACACAGATAACTCAAAATATAATTCCATATATGCTTTTCTAGTGCAGAGAAAGAATTTCAAACACATTTATTCCTCATTATAATAGGCTTCAAAAAAACTGTAAAATATACCTGCATGCAGATTCCTTCCATGAAGAGGAAATGCTCTCACTCTCAGAAAAATTCTGCTTAAAAGAAATTAAAAAAAAAAAAAAAAAGGCACTCCCTTTTGCCCTGGTCAATATAGTATTCTGCAATGTAATTACATTCAGGAATGTAATTTAATCTTAGGAGTTAGAATGGCAAAACTCCTAAGATGAATGCAGCTTTACTGGGGTCAGAACTTTTACAATAGTATGACAGCCCTCACATTAGATCAGCTGCATCTTCAGACTACTGGCAGCAGTGTAACTTCAGTTTAATTTTTGCCACTAGCATAGGACAAAAAATGGAGGGGTGAAGGGACTGTATAGCAACTTTGCAAAAACAGTTGTCTCAATTGTTTTAAAGAAACTAAAAAAACCCAAAATCCCTACATACATTCCATCAACACCCAGCCTTACTTAAACTTATTGCCTTCTCCAATATGACCAGTGAGAACTAATTCTTCTTCCAGCTCTCAAGGCTTCATTGGTCACAGCAACTGCTCACTGAAACTTCCCAAAATGCTAGAGAGGCATAAAGAAGAGTGAAGAAAGGGTTAACCCACAGCTGGGAGAAAGTTTAGCTGGAAAATTAGAACACATGCTGTGGCTGTGACTAAATTTCACACTGGTTCTGTTGAGCACAAACATCCACAACTATGTGCATTTGGGAGAGTAGGAGAAAATTAAATGCTCCTTATATATTAGCTTCACCTGCTAGGTTCCTTCAAATGGATAATGACATACTCAAGGGACCAGCAGAATCCTTCAGAGTCACTTCTCATCTCAAGCAGAGATGAGGTTCTGGAGGGACATGGAAGCATGTAGTCCTTCCCTTACCCGCTCCCACATTTTTTGGAACATACTGGAAAACCAAGCCTGTAGTCTGGCAGAGATAATTCCAGTGTTTAAGACTAGGTGTGTCAGCACAGAGGTCACCTGAGTTGACACTTAAGACATCTGTGCCATTCAAGTACATAGCAAAAGGAATTGTACGGAGTGAACAGGGAAGAGTATGTGCACGTGCAAACACACGTGGATTTTAAAGATCAACTGATTATTTTTTAAGCAAAGAGGCAGCACTTGGCTGATCAGACATAACTACAAAGGGGAGATTAAGAATTACCAAGATCAACCAGCACAGAACCATAGAAAGATATGGATTGGAAGAGTTCTCTGGAGGTTACCTACTCCAACCTCCTGCTCATTCAAAGAACGGCTCTGGAGTTTTAACAGGCTGCTCGAGGCCTTGTTGAATCTAAAAGTCTCCCTGGATGGAGACTGCACTCCCTCTTCCCATGTTTAGGTATTTAACTCTCTCTCAAAAGAATTTTCCCCTAGTACAAGTGGAATTAATCCATATTCATGACTGTGGATCTCCTGGCCCATACAAGAAGTGACTCTGCCTTTTTTGTGATCCTTATTTAGGTCCTGCTTGCCAAAGACAGTTCCATAACAGAACGACAGGAAAGCATTTAAAAAAGAAAAACAAATAAATTATGTATCTTCACTGAAAGAAGAGATCTCAAGAGGGGTTATCAATGCCAAAAGACGTGCACAGAGAGGCTAGAGGGTATACTTATTTTCTCTAGATAATAAGTAAATAACAATATATTAAATATGCTATAACACTTCCTTCTCCTCAAACCATTGTTCACCAAAATACACAGGGAGAAGCAAAAAGCAGGCAGACAAAGTACCTAAAGTAGAAGTAGACACATGATTACTGTCATCTCCAGGATGCCCAACACTGTGCCAGGTAGGGACACAGAACTTCTGCTCCGCTCTTGTCAAAAGGGGATTATTATGTATCCACATTTAAAATGAAGGCAGGCGGAAAAGATCTTGATTAACTATGTCAGTCTTTATCTGGTTTATTGCCTTTATTTCCCAAATGCCTACACATTCTGGTAAAGTACAAAAGGACTGTTTTCTAACCACACCTCCTTGACAGGAACTAGCAAATGCAGTGTGAGAAGATTACAATCAGTAAATCACTGACAGTTTTCACTATCCATTTCACTACATAAACTAACTTTAAAGGTTACAAAAGACCCTCAAAGCAAGGTATTAATCACTTGCCCTAACCGTGGCTACATAATAAATATTCCATCTGACCTTAAGTACCTACTTTCACACTCCAAGTTGTCTTCATTAATTGACACACCAAATTAAAAAAAAAAAAAAAAGCAACAACAAAAAACACCCTAAACCCAACATCCACCTTTTCCCAGAGTCCTCTCCCAATGAAATTAACCAGGACTCCAAGTAAAACAGACACGATTCATCCCTAAGTCATATCATATGAAAATAAGCTTATTTAATTAAGCTGAATTACACTCAGTTGTTCATTTATTCTTTTACATATAACGACTTGTACTTCCTAACCCAGCTATCAATATATCAATGTATATTTGCACCTAATCTTTGAATTTCACAGATTACAGAACTGTAGTGAGACCCTACAGACCCTAATGATACATTCCTCTCTGTCTCGGAGAAAAGGAGCACCTAGAAGCTGGCATTGTTGACTGGATATTGCTAGATATTGGCTAAGAAACTGATAAAAAGATTTCTTTTAAAAAAAGAAAATGTTTTCACCCACTATGGTAAACGAACCCTTAAAAGACTCCTATGTGCCAATCATGAACTTGATTATAAACAGGACAGAGTGGAAGTTCAGATTCAGGGGTGTCGGGGGGTAACTTCTAATAATTCAAAGTATCTTGATGTGCAGTACCCATCCCTGGAGATGCTAAAAAGCTGCCTGGACACAGTCCTGAGTGACCAGCTCTGCACAGCCCTGCTTAAGCGCGGGAGTTAGACTAGTGACCCCTGCAGGTCCCTTCCAGCCTCAGCCATTCTGCAACCCTTGAAATTCTACAGATCCAAAGAGAATCCTGTGATTACTTATTAGCATATCAGACTGCAGTCCTTATTCTTTCTCTTACATCCATAAATTATGATTGCTGTGGCTGCCTAGCAAGACAGACTTCAGAAGATACTAGAAATTATAGTTCAAGGTTTCAATATTTATTATTACCTGTGCCACCTGGGAAAGCTGCTGAAGTATGTTTGATTTGGGGTGTGGTTCTTTTTAATTTCATGAATTTCAGGCACTAAAGAGAACTCTTAGAAAGGAGAAAATGGAACTTGTCTTAACCATTTCCTCCTTCAATAACTATTATCTTCTGTGACCTTGTGGAAAGCAGTTTCTTATATTTTCCGGTTCTCCATGAAAGTGTAAGCAGCTGCCTCGCTTATAAATAAGCCAAGTTCTTCTGACTATTAAAACAAAACAAGAAATTGCATTTTTAGATTTCTTTTTAATTCTAAATACTTTTATTCAAAACATTATACCTCATTTATTAACTGAATTCACAGGCATTTATTTGCCTTAGAAAGTCATTAGTTGGGAGCATTTTAGAAATATCAGACCCTTTACATTTCACTTGTTACTATAAAAATTAAGGTATGGTTGCATTCTAACAGAATTCAGCTGAGTTACCTCTGCTCTAACTGTACTAATAGTCACTAAGCCATGCTGTTAGTCAATGCTCCTTTTCACAAAAAACCTCAATGCTTCTACCCCACTGTATTCTAAATAGCTCCTGCAGCCACAGAACAAACATCAGCATATACAAATATGCACTTTTTGGACAGCAAGCAAAGAGAATAAAACAAACCAATTTTCACAGACTAACAGAAATAACAACTGAAGTCTATTTAAATTAAAAATTTCTTAGTTAAGCAACTAACTCAGAAATAATTTAACTAATGTATGAACAGCCACCAGGTAAGATAACAAAAAACCCTCTCTGAGTCCTCATTATTAGGCATTTTAGAACTAGGTATCTTGTTCTGCTCTACATTTCTAATAAGGCCTAGCAGTTTCTTAGTCTTCTCGTATGTTTTCAGAGCAACAATCAACTCAGCAATCCAGAAGACACGAGACTTATAGGAGGATCCACACATCCTCTGACATACTGGAATTTCACTGTCTTCAAAACAAATCTTTTGCACTCTCCTTTTAGCCACTGAAGAGCTGTAGCAGTGATAGGGAAGGGGCTTGGGGTAAAGGTACCTCAAAGTCACAAAGGAAAAAACATGGATGTCAGAAATCTATTACTATTACTCAGTAAAATCCAAAATCTAGATAAAATATGACAACATAAATTGATTTGATAAATTATTAACAGGACAACAATTTTTTTGACAATCTTACATTTTTGTATCAGACAATCTTATTTCAGAACCAATGACAATATATAACAAAAAAACCCCAAATGTACAAGATCAAAACATACATTTCAGCAAGCTTCATATTTAGCATACTTTGAATTTCCTTAGCTACAACCAGATTTATTCTATCAGAAATTGTATATGGTCTCTGAAGAGCTAGTGCATGACCTTGCATCCCTTATGAGAAGTCACAGCTGTATTCCCACATTGACTGATAAAGACAACTGAACAGGCAAGGAAGTTCCATCCCCTCTTTGAAACAGGCCAGACATTTAAACTCATCTCACTAAAAAATTATTTGCTGCCATTATAATTAAGCATCTCTGGCTTTCTATTACATGGTTCGAAACAAAATGAATCACGTTTAAAGTGCCAGACAACTTCGTACTTGGATCCCAATTGACAAAAGCTATCCCCTTTGAAAGGCGAACATCCTAGCAACACAGGTCTTAGTCTGGCCAGAACTGGGTTGGGTCTCAAAGAAAATTCAATTCAAAACGAGAAGTCTTCAAAATTACAGAAAAAAAAAAAAAAAAGGTAAGAATATGCAGGTGTTGTGGAAGTAGCACAGCTGGTTAGAAAGGTTATAACTCAGGAGCAGGAAGAAGCAAAAAAAAATCTTGGAGAAATTTATAGTTAACATGACCAATGTATCAGACTGATACTTTGAGCAACAGGCTGGCCCGTGGTTGGTCAATAATACCTGTCCCATTGCATAGAACAACTAATCTGTCACACACTAGTGCAATAAAAAACAGACATCTTCCAAATCTGTGCCCGGGTAAGTATTTCAACTTGAAATGCAACTTTCTGTTCTTACTAATATTGAAGAAATCAGTAGGACAAGCTGCAAGTTTTCCTTCCACAGATACAGTTCCTCTTCAGTTCAAGTAGTCTTTAAACATAGAGCCCCATTTCTTTTTCTGAAAATTTAAGTGAAAAATAAAATACACTAATAAATAATTTCTGAATTTGTGCCAGGTACAGTGCAGCAAGCTCTGTCCCTCACACTCATCTCTGCCTCTCCAGCCTGCAGTTCTGGTTAAAAAATCTGCCCCTTTGCACCACATTCTGGGAAGGATAATCCGGCCATAACCCACTTTACTTCCCAACCTGTTAAAAGCTACTGGTCCAGCCATGTTGGGTCTATATTTTCATCCTTTCCCCATGAATGAGCTACTGAAAGCATCTCAAAAGAAACAGTCTCACAAAAAGCTTCACATTTTGTGGTTTTAACTAAAAAGATTTAAAGTGCAAAGAGCAAATGATAGGCATAAAAAGCTTAAAATCTTTGCATACAGATTTTAATCTTTCTTTGCCAGCTTTTACATGGCTACTTCAGCTTAGACAAAGGTCTCTTAGAGGATAAGTAGAGAAACCTGTAGTGTTCACAATGCAATGTCTTGCAGCCTGTCAGCTTTAATAGTCACTGATTGGACTGAACTTAGATCATTTCCTAAACTCTCACAATCTTCTTCCAGCATCTAGAAACTGATCAGTGTTACCTTTGATCTCTCTTCCTACCATGTCAAAATGGGTATGTCACCAGGCTAAGCTCAGGAAGTCATCCCTTTAGAACTGTATACTCACACACCCCTTGCCCAGACCACTGCTTTCTGCTCAGTTTCTTTAAACAATCCTGTCTTAATCAAAACTAGTAAATAACCCATTAAAAACAATTCCACAGAGACACGTGTGCACTTGCACGTATGTGCATATCATGCACATGAGGAAAAAAACAGCTATTTTTCCAAACTGTTGCAGTAGGACCCTCTGTTATTTTGAAATAGCAGGTTAATGCTCATTAGCTTAGTACTAATTAACTGTCTTCTTATTCTACACCTTGAGTGTTTGCAGAGGGAATGTTAACTGGCACCCTGCATTGGGAGGATCAGAGCAGCCAACGAAGGGGATCTGCCATCTCCTCGCAGTACAGTCAGGAGGCTGAGGAATGTCTACTGTTGAGTGCAGCATATAAATGTATTCACACTTCCCCCATTCTCTTAATTCTCTTTTTTAAGCCTCATTTAGGCTGCAGTTACTTCTTGGCACACGCTCCATCCAGCTAGAAAAATCATTACTACTAATCCAAAAAAGGTAAACTCCATTGAGCCGTATGATAAGTATCCCTTGCACTCCTGTTTCTTCCTAGCCTGTCCCGCAATTGTGTCCCAATCTGCCAGCATTAACACAGATACACAGCGGTATTTATTTGATGCCTATTCCACCAAGCTGTATTCACACTAAATCCTCCATGTGTATTTAATAAATCACACTAGTTAGGTGGGCAGGATTAGTTCCAAGTCACCTAATGACTATATCATGAGCTGCAGTATTAAAGGGATTAATATTAATCTTAGCCATTTCAATTCACTGCGAGAGGCCAGTCCCCGCTCCAACAGAAGCTGCAGCAGGCAGCGCAAGAAATTCTAAACAAGAGCATGAAGATTAATGAGGGTTTCCTCATTCTGCCTGTGAGTCTTCTCTACCAGGATACAGGGCAGCGAATCCTCAGCAAAGACAGGCTCATAAATAAACACACAACACCACAAATACTTTGAGCAGCTGAGCCCGGCATAGAGTTGTTTTCACTCGCTATCTGCTTCTCCTGTAACCCACACCTCCAGGCACACTCAGGAATTTGAAAGGCTTGCTCAGCGGCTGATTTGTTTTCTTTCACATAAAAGCACACACCTCATTACTCATAATAAATTACTCATTTTAAACGAGCTTGTGGAACCAACAACTAAAATGAGCTGTGTTCAGAGAGGATGAGAGCAGCAGGGGAATTTGAAAGGGTAACTCACTGCACCGAGGTTAAAAGGATGTCAGACTCCAACAGATTTGACCTGCTTTATTCTTTGCAAGAATGATCATTACAAGCAGAAGGAGTTCTTAAAAATTGAGAGAATGTCCTTTCTGAAGTGTTCATGTTAAACTGAAGCATAAAAATGGACTGATACAAACTCATCTTCTGACAGAGTGCTGTACTCCATAGCATGAACAAAGATCCCATGTAAGGGTCTTGGCCTCACCTTCACTGACATGGAAGAATATAAAGTCTAATAATTAGAATAAAAATTCCAGAAGTTCAATATTGGTCTAATGCAAATTTAGATGTAGTTGAGTGTTGAAAAAGAAGTAGTTCACAGTTTACAGTTAATTTACAGTTTACAGTTCACAGTTAATTCAGAGCGCCACAGAATGTGTAAGAGTCAGTCAAACAGCTGCATCCTGGAGACTAGCTGGAAAAAACATTAGAAGAAAAAGGCGGAGTTGAGTCAGCAACATTTTCTGCTCTCACTGAAAAACTCTGGACCCTCAAAAAAAAAAAAAAAAAAAGTCAGAGATCAGTTTAAACTGGAGCATAGGCCTGTCACAAGCTATTAACAGCTCAGCAGGTCCTCCAGGCACAACACTAGCCTCAAAAACTCGGTGTGGATATAGTGCTGAGCTGAATACAGTACACGCATTTGCAATCAAGTGGCTCACAACCGATGGAACAGAAAAGAATCACTGCATTAAACATGACAGAGAAAAAGTCTTGAGCTTGTGTTACACTAGCATGTAAGTGTTGAGAGGAAATGGTGCCAGTTTACCCAAGTTTATACACTAAATGTGAGCAAACAGAGTGGAGCCACATCACATGCAGCTGAGCAGATGGGAAGGAATCCATTAAGTGCACTGTCCAACCCTTCCAGAGGCAGAATGGAGCAGAGATGGACTTGACATTTTCTGTATTTGTAAACAATCTGCTGGTTTTTCATATGAGAAATATCTGGCAGCAAGGAAGTGCACAGCTCACACTCTTACACCTGTATGTCTTGTTTGTTTTGGGGAGTTGTTTGCTTTGAAGGAAAGGACAAAGAAGGAAAATTGAAGATTCAACAAGGTGCAATGTACGCAAGTTTTATACTCCATTAGCCCTCAGCAATCAAAGAGCTCAAGTCCCAGTGGCCCTTTTAAAGGTAAAAGTATGCTACAGGCCATCCAGCTAAAACTATTTCAGATGTTAGAGGAAGGATGTTGTGTAGGGGCCATGCTATTTTGGAATGGATGGAACATTTTACCTTCCAAATGCACATTCAGATACAGGCAGACCCTTGAACGAATTTTTTTAGGACAAGTAACCAGAAGACAATACAGCCACATAAATGTTTAAATGTTTTTAACTCTAGAATGGCTGATGTAAAAACTGACATATATTGAGTGTGATATTTAAACCCCCACAAAACTAAACTCTCACCCTCATGATTCAAAATTATTGTTAAAAACAGCAAAATAAAAAAGTCTGAAGATTTTAGGTTCACATTAAGCCATCTACAAACACCATTACAGTTAGTCCAACAACAAAGTAGTATCTGCCAAACTTCTAAAACTGCAAGAGGCTATAGCACTTGACATGTTTTCATCTATGCACACCCTTAATACTGAATGTGCAGACTCCCAGGCAGAATACCAGCCAAAAGAAACAAAGTAGTAAACCTTATACTCTTGTGACCAAATGGGAGTCATTAGTCATCTTTTCTCATTTACTCTAGTCCAATTTCAAATAAGTACTCAAAAACTGTAGTAGCTCACTTATAAATTCTATTTCTGGCTCTCTTAAACAAGGCAGTCTTCATCAAATCTACTTTTAGCAGCCAGGTTTCAGTGTAAGACAGCCGTTCAGCTTGCAGCTTGCTGTTTCACCTGTGAAAGATCTAACTCTGGCAACTTAGCTGACAATGTTGTGAGCAAAAAAACTAATGTTCTTCTAAGTTTCACTTCTAGAAGTTTTTGGTCTTTATAAACCAAAAATGAATACTATTACATGTTCAACAACTTTTCAGTTGTTTGTTTTCTGTGTTTTTAGGGTTTGGGGAGAGGAATATCTTTTAAAAGCAGAAAGTCAGATATTGAAAATAGAGCCTTCTACACTCAAACTCCACGTACCGCTGTGAAGAACACAATCTGTAACTTTCACCTTATTTTACAAAACCAGTAAAAGCAAACTCTTCTTACAGCTTCAGAAGGGGGGTAGATGGAAGGGTATTTTTAGTGCTTTGGCAGGGACAAAGACAGTCCCAGTACCAGACATTCTTGTAGTGCTAACAGGCTGCAAAAGCCTCATACGAAAGATGCTATTCAGACCTGTGGACACTGTATAAATATAGGCGTATGTGAGAACTATTTCTGTGCACGATAGCAAATTTTTCCTCCCCATGGAGTCCTCTATAGATGAAGCCATTCTGCCTGCTGCTGTGTCCACAGTCCATTCTGCACACAAGGTCAGGCCCATCCAGTGGAGCTGCATCAGTCTCCTGGAATGCTGAAGTCCACATATTTGCCATTCAACATGAAAACTGCTTTTCAAGTTCAATCAGCTATAAATGTTGCTTTGTTTTAATTTTCCACTGAACTTCCTGGAACCCATTATCAGACTGTCAGGGATGTATATTTAGCAATGGCAACACGGCCTCTTTGCCGCTGCCCCACTGCTCATGTCACCTCCAATAAACAGAAAAACAATCCACCAGCAAATGACATTTTTGCAGGCTATTTACTGCCAGCATGAGGTAGTGGGTAAAACTGAAAGTGCATGGAGAAGCCTTCATCCATTTAATAAAAAAATAAAACAAAAAAATCATCAAGTGATCCCTAAGGAAAAGACAAAAGGGAACATTAATTTACCACTTACACATGGGTCTCATCTACTGCCTTGAGCTAATACCCACAAGGTTCTTAGTCTAAAGGAAAGACGTTTGCGGAGAAAATCTGACTCAGTGAAAACACTTGCTTCATACACCTCTAAATTTCAGAACACTTTTAAATGGTCATGCATGAATTGACCGTATTTGCATAAATGATTATTCTTATATAGTATTGCTCATGTACTAGAGCTAAAAACAATAAAATCATAGAATGGTTTGGATTGGACGGGACCTTAAAGATTATCTAGTTCCAACTCCTCTGCCAAAGGCAGTGACACCTTTCACTGGACCAGGTTGCTCCAAGTCCCATCCAACCTGACCTTGAACATTTTCAGAGATTGGGCATCCACAACATCTCTAGGCAACTTGTCCCAGTGCCTCACCATTCTCATAATGAAGAATTTCTTTCTTATATCTAATCTAAACCTGCCCTCTATCAGTTTGAAGCCATTACCCCTTGTCTTATCCCTACAGCCCTTGGAAAAAGTCCCTCTACAGCTCTCTTGTAGCTCCTTTAGGTACTGGTAGGGCTATAAGTTCTCCCCAGAGCTTTCTCTTCTCCAGGCTGAACAACCCCAATTCTCTCAGCCTGTCTTCATAGGAGAGGTGCTCCAGCCCTCTGACCACATTTATGGCCTCCTCTGGACTCACTCCAACAGGTCTATGAGTTTCTTATGTTGAGGACTCCAGAGCTGGACGCAGCACTCCAGATGAAGTCTCGGGAAAGTGGAGCAGATGGGGAGAATCACCTCCCTTGACTGGCTGGTCACACTGGGTTTGGTGCAGCTCAGGTCATGGTTGGCTTTCTGGGCTGCAGGCGCATGTTCCTCAGGTCATGTCAAGTTTCTCATCAACCAATGACCCAAGTCCTCCTCAGGGCTGCTCTCAATCCACTCTCCTGAGAGCTTGTATTCGTGCTTGGGATTGCCTTGACCCAGGTGCAGGACCGTGCACTTGGCTTTGTTGAACTTCATGAGGTTCACACCAGCCCACATCCCAAGGTCTGTCAAGGTCCCTTTGGATGGGTGTTAGGTGGAATCTTCACTGTACCACCATGAATTCTCAAATATGATTGATAATGGTTTAGCCACTTCATCTGACAGTTACCATAGGACCTATGGATGCACCTCACCAGATCCCACGGACTTGTGCACCTTTAGGTTTCTTAGCTGGTCTTGAACCTGATCTTCCCCTACAGCAGGCAGTTCTTCATCCTACCAGGCTTTAGCCCATTGTACTCTACCAAGCCCTGAAGAGGCTGAAGTCTGCACTCCTGAAGTCCAGCCTAGCAAGCTGCCTGTGCACCCTCCTCACTGCCCTAAGGATCCTGAACTCTACCACTGCATGGTCACTGGAGCCAAGGCTGCCCTTGAACTTTGTATTTCCTACCAGCCCCTCGCTGCCAGTGAGTACAAGGCCCAGTACAGTACCTCCCCTTGTTGGCTCTTCTATCACTTGGAGAAGGAAGTTATCATCAATGCATTCAAGAAACCTCTCATATTGCTTATACCTCACTGTGTTGTCCTTCCAACAGATAATGGGGTGGTTAAACTTCTTCATTAGGACCAGGACTTGTGAACATGAGGCTGCTCCTGACTACAGAGGGCTTCATCTGCTCAGTCTTGCTGGTTGGGTGGCCTGTAGCAGACCCCACCGTAAGGTCACCTGTCCCTGCCCTCCCTTTAATCCTGACCCATAAGCTCTTGGTTGGCTCCTCATCCGTTTGCAGGCAGAGCTCCACGCGCTCCAGCTGGTAACTGACAAGGAGGGCAACACCCTCTCATCTCCTCTGGCTGTCCTTCCTAAAGAGCCTATATCCTTCCATTCCAACACTGCAGCATAGGAACCATCCCACCACGTCTCTGTGATGCCAGTAAGATCACAGCCCTGCAGGTCTATAATCCAAGCAGAAAATTAAGATAATGAAGTCTGGTTCACCTCCCTGCTGAGACATTTCCTCATAGAGAAGGGTTCTCACTCCTGTTTTGCAAAATAAATTTAGCACCGATCAAAACCAGACATCAGCAACTGGGAAAGGAACACAGATACAAGACTCAAACAGCTAATGGACTGCAGTATATTGCTGGGACCTTTTATGATAGATGGCAAGTTACATACAGAAATGAGAAAAGTAACAGTAATTCAAAGCATTTCATATGGAAAAGGAAGTATGCTTCAAGAAATCAGAAAATCACCAAATCAAAGGATGTATTGAAAGTATTGAAAACCCTTGATACAACTAACATCTGCATGTGACTCTAGAGTGTGAACCATTAGTCCAGCCTTCCATTCTTCTATTTATGCCAATCTTCACATGAGACTTGAAAGCAAATACTTCTTTAAGCCTGTGGAGATGCATAAAGCCAAGCTCTGAGATTTTACTTGTCTGTAGATCTACTCACAAGGTTCTGCACTGGAAAAAATATGTAAGGAGTACACATGCTGGTCAATTCTAATTTCTACTCTGTCTGAACAACCAAAGGTTTAGGTAACCAATAACTGAAAAGCAATGAATGAAAAATTCTATCTTTCTCCACAATTTGGAGTACTTTGAATACCACAATGTATCACAAATTTCTATAAAATTTGGTAGGTACATCAATGCCAGAATTACGATTCTTGCACGCTGAAACGTGCCGATTTTTAAATTAGTTTATTAAAAGACTTTTTACCAACAATATGAGCACAGATAAATCAAAAGGCATATAGTGAGGGAGTGCCACCAGTCTACTGTAAGTACAGGCACCCTCTTTTCCTTTGTCCCCTACTCAGTTGCTCCACGAGACTTCTCAAGGATCCTCACAAATCAAGGGGCATCCTTCAAAATGCAATATAAAATTAAATCCATATAAGAAATAATACAAAAAAGGGCAAGAAAGAAAAAGTTGCAACAAAAGAGAACAACATAAAAGAAAAACAGCTCTCCAGACACCCCAAAACCATCAACTGGCAGTTGTAAGACAGTGACCACCAAAACTTGTCCTTTTTTACCTGCAAAACCTTTGCAACCTTTGCCAGCCAGCAAAGTTTGTAGAACAGTACACCAAATTCCTTCTCCCAAGGATCCCTTCAAACGAGAATGTGGCCACACAATTTCCAGACAACTGACAAAGAATACGTAAACAACAGCTTCAAGCAAAATCTGTATAACATCTTAATACACCAAACAACTCAGCAGCTGCTTCCTGCCACAAACAGCATCAGGTAGAAATTAATTAACAAAACATCTTTTTTTACTAAGCTAACAGTCATTTTATATTTATTGCCTGTTCTTCAGAGACTGGAACATCTTCCCTCTATTTTCTGTCAGACTTAATTATGGACATATCAACAAAATTTAAAAAGCAATAGCAGCAAACTTTATTGCCTGAGGTCATTTAAATTAATAAAATATAACCTATTAGACAAGAAAAAAAATACCTACATTTGTGAATTGCGTAACAGTGAACTAAAAGACAAAAGTTTATTTAAGGCTGGACAAAGAAAATTGTCATCATCTAGGGATTGTGATAAACATTTCCCTAAAAGCAAGCTCTTGTGACACCTACATGTTAGCTCTGCTATATTTTTGCTTTACATACTTCATCTAAGAAGAATACTGACTAATTTTTGCTCAGGAAGGAGACTGAAAATTAGGAATAAAACCTTAAAACTCAAGCTGAGGACTCTGAGCCTGGTAATTGCATTAACAGGTAAAGAATGACTCAGTGTTGAGAATTTCTTACAAGCAAGGGTCCAACATCAGAGAGATATACACAGAGGCACTGGCCATCCATTTTTCAACAGAGAGTTGAACATGGCAAACTTTTCTACCTCTGAAAACATCCTAAGAACGGCTTTAATAAATGTCCAGCTGCAAATACCTTAAAGACAGAAAAATTAGATGAAACAGCCATTAAACATTAAATTATCGATAAATGAAAACCCCACAAGTCTAAACACAAATACTCATGAGCTTAATTTTAAGCAAATACCTGGCTGTTCTCAAAATGTAATCTCCTCATGGCTTAAATGTATGACTTAACACAGCACCTAGGATGAGCAGGCCTAATTTCTAACTGGGTTCTTTGAATGTTGTAACAAATTAAGTTTTATGAACATCCAACAAAAACATATACAACATGGTACAGGAAGACCCTTGTAAACATTCAGACTCAGTGCAGCCAGATCAGTAAATGGAAATTCTACATGAACTCTGAATGGAATCTCTTTCCACCTTTCAGATAATTTATAGCTTAATGTCAGCTAAACATAGTAACTAATCCCATTTGTCCACTGAAAGTAAATTCTTGGCTGCTCTTCCAATGTCATTGCAGACATTGCTGTCAATCCCCAAACTGTGGCCTACCCAATCAAAATGTCAGCACTTACCTGCTGCTCAACACTTCAGACACATGGGCTGTCATATCAGTCAGTGACTGATCAGGCGCAGAAATCAGACAGAGCTTTCTCTTGACAACCAGATATAATGACAGTCCAAGTTACGCATCGGTCTCCGAAGCCTAACCAACCAATGCATGCTGAAGTCAGCAGAAGGCAGCTTTACTGTTTATGACAAAGCTGCCATAATCTCTGCAAATCCTTGGTGAGAAGAGGCCGGTGAGAACAGCAATAGGTGCAAAAAACAACCTCCTCCTCCTTTTCTGCATGTGATTAAGTACAAAAATGCTAAACAGCCAGTCCAAGGAGCAAAAGTTCCCGCAGACTCACAGAAGTAAAAAACAGAAAGAGAAAGAATGACCACCTTAAGTCTGAATATCCACTACAAAGTCTAAATCCAGCGGTGAAGAAAGGAGTCATTCTTGAAGTAAGACTGGTCTTTCTTCAAACGCATTTTAATTTTTAAGCCAAGTGCAATACATCAACTGAAAAATGACAGCAGAAACAAAGTGGTATCACTCATCTTACAGAGGCTACTGAGTAGCTGAGAAAGAATTTTAAATTATACCTGTATTTTTGGAGGTTCAGAAGGTAGTCCTGAAATTTAAATCTTGCATGTGCATCTTTTTTTTTTTAGCCACCTCCTTCCCTGACCTTGACTGCATATGAAATTAGAATTTATATTTAGTATTTTAGATGCTTCCAGCATCTTGTGTTGTGGTCTGTTCTGTCTTTGCCAGGTAGGACTCCACACAAGTCTTCTGGTATGCTCATCTAGTGGGAAGAAGACACAGCCATCTTGTCAAGATGCTGTTCCCTCAATGAGTCCACAGCCCCAAAGCAACACTGAGTAAATGCTGGGGGGGAGGTCTGACACTGCGCTATTTCTAGCTCACACCAATGACTTCGACACAAGCAACAAGGCCCCAATAAAACAGGTCCAGCCATTCCAGTACTAAGTTTATCAGTAATAATGTTAAAGCTCCACAAAACTTTTCTTCCCCTCACAAGTGCAAAAAGCCTATGCCAGTATGACCTTAGATTGTTTTTAGCTCATGAGTTAAGTTTGCCCAGTGCTGTCATCTTCTAATACAGAGCATGAGCCGGACAGCAGGAAATGACTGCAGAAGCCACAGCTGTTGCAGAGCCCAGTCTTCATCTTCCAGTCATGAGAACTACTCTATTTCCTTCTTTGATCGACATGCCCAATGACTAAAAACGGATGGTGGCCCAAACCTGCTAATAATAAAGAAATTTCCACCATTCCCATCACTACTTCAAAGGCAGAGAAAGCCTGTGAAAGAACTATTATTTCTCTATCTATCTGCTTAGGAGCTGAAGTACTTAGAGATTTGCTTTTCTAGCACTGTGCATTCACAGCACTACACCAACAAATCATGTTCAAAAGGCTCAGAAAAAAATCAGTACAGTCAAACAGAACAGAATACAGAGTAATACCTATTCCTTATAACAGAAATGTTTTAGAATAGAAGTGACTGACTGCAAATACATACTGCCATGAAGACTTGATGCCACTGGGAATAATAAGATTATTAAAGGTTTTCTAGCCCATATTCAAAAAGAAAAGTTACTAAATTCCTCTGCCCACAACTCTCTTACAGTTCTTTTCTCTCCATGAAGAAAATTACAATCTCAGAGAAAGAGGGAAGTGGAGGAGCCCAGATCTCTAAACTTCATCCTAATTTCCTATTCTTAGTTCACTATTTGGTTAAGTTAAAACATAATATGAAAGAGAAAAGCAAAAACCAAGGAAATCTCTCACTTCAATGTACTTCAATAAGCCACATGTAAAAACCTAGCTTTGCAGTTTGACACTTCATTAGATCTACAAGAAACACAGATATAATTCCTGAGGGTGTGTACAACAGAGTTCCTGAAGAACCCAGAAAGGTTAATTGTGTGCTTCAATACCTGTATCTGAAAAGTGGCAGCAATGTTTCCTGTCTCCTGCTCTGTACCACTTTTAACTGAAACATTTATGCATGCTCAATGCTTAAAAACAACTAACCTAACCATACATGGAGTTTCTGAGAGCTATCACAGTACAGATAATATTATTAAAACAAATACCTTAAAGCAGTAGCTCACACTTCAATTTAATCGATAGAGTACAATTAGCCAACAGATTCCTATGAACTATTTTCATTGAAATCACTGTTGAATACCGTTCTGCATTCATTACAAACCTGTAACCAATGTATTATAACCAGCAGTCTGACAACAAATGGATTCCACTATATAGGGAACAATTTCAACTCCTTAACTTGAGTAGCATATGAGGACTTTCTCTCAGAAGATGAATTCCTCTTCTATACAGTCCCTTCCTCCAAAAGCATATATGGAGAAACAACTGTTTTCATAAAGGAAACTTCCTCACAGTTAAATAATTACTTAAAACAAAAAAGCTAAGAAAAAAAAAATCCCTACCACTCCATGTGCATTATTTTTACGCAAGTATATCCTCTGGTAACAATAACTGTCAAATTTCTCCCTGATTATTCTGCTCCCATTAGCCTATAAAAATCTGCAGCTGAATACTGTATGAGTACACATATGAGTGTATGAGTCCCACATCAGAGCAATATTACTTCATGATTCAGAAGCAGAACTGCTTGGATGTATGGCAAAGAAGTAGAATATTTGTTTTCCAGCTCCAGTTAAATCCCTCTACGTATTCAAGAGGAGGTATTCCGTCCTTCTTGCAAACAGTGGACATCAGAGAAAAGCATTAATGTACAATTTGATGACCCATCAATATCTACTCAATCATCTCTTCTCTAAGCGAGAGGAAGGGATACAACCTAATGAATACGAATGAGACATTCATTAGGGTTTTGTTTACACATTATTATTCAATACTAACTTTCAAAATGAACTATGATAAACAGAAGAAAGGTAATCTATACATGATATTATGCAGAAAAGCTGCTGTGCTTTAAAATCACCTTCTGTCTTAAAACAAATTAACATTTAAAGTATGGATGAATTTTTACCAGGGAGTAAAGTGATTGCTTACAGAAAGGGCTCAGGGTAGGGGGAATTACTTGCACACAATACAACAATAGTGCAAAGATAACACAAAACTGGGTATTTATTTTCATGCATAAATAAACATATTATTGTAGTGCCCTCTGCATGACTTGCATTTGAGCATCTAATTTAACAATCTTTAAAAACTCTAGGAAGAGTGGAAAAAACAACACCTGTAGAATTCTAATTTGGGGGCAAAAGTACATACTCATCTTCACTTTTACATATCGTCCTTCATCTCACACTTTTCCCTTCATTTACTTCGTCTGCCTACCAGTACATGTTCAGTGCTAGAAAACACCTTACTGACACTACAGCCTAGAATGAAAACGTATTTCTATTGCCTGCAGGCTGCACACAGGCAAACCACTGACTCTGCCTAGCAAAGAAAAAAATTATTAAATTAGGAAGGTACCCTTAATCAGTACCAGGACTGCTGGCCTCAGCCCCTCTTCTCTCTCCTCCACTTCATAATGCCTATTATCTAACTGAAAAGGAAAACTCTGATCCTAATGGTTTCCGACACCTGATGAGAATAAAGAAACACAAAGGGACCTGGTGATGTGTTATTTAACGCATGACTGTTTTAATAGGGCTGTCTAATTTTTGGAGGCACAGGGCCCATATCCAATGCCCCTCACAGCAACCCATCAGCTATTTGCCACATTCCATTCACCACATCACATGATTGCGTTACTGGCAGTTCCTGAAGGTTAGTTTAATCAACTTTTGTATACTACGATAATTTCCTGGGTTAGAAAAGGTTAATTAGAGGCAGAAGTAAGAGCAGAACAATTCGTTGTATTTCAACATTACAAAATTTTTACCGTTGACAAAAAAATCTCAGAACTATGTACGAATTACAACCACTTACAAACTATTACTGTATTTTTCAACCTTGTGTCTCTCAATGTGTTGCATATTGGTTTCTTTAGTATAATTTTCTCAAATGTGAAATTTAAGACACAGACTGACACGGCAGTTTTTCCAGCTTCCATTCCTCTAAATATCAATTCACTTAAATTTCTTGTTGCTGGGTTTATCCAAGGCCTTTAAACCAACTTGAAACTTCTGCATAGAAGTCAGCTGCATAGGGAGCAGTTGTTACCTCCAGTGCTGTAACAGATTATCTCCACTGCTGTATCCATCCACATCTCACGCTGCATAAGTTTCAGATCACTACAGGACAATTTCTTTTTTAAAATCTACTTTTGCCATTTATGTCTAGGTTAGCTAGATTCCCTATTATTCATTTGGAAAAAGTAATCTTCCATTAAATCCCAACTCAAGACAAAACCCTTACATCTCCATTTTTAACTAATTCCAGTGTAAAGAAGCTTACTGATAAATCCTCAGAAATCCCATTCTATACTTGTTACCCTACACATTCACAGACAACATACTGAATTTCTTGGCACAAAGGAAACCAACTAAATCCTAGCCCTCATTTTAAAACTTAGCTTTAAGGAGGAAATTGCAGCTAGTATTTCTCCTGACAAAGCTGGCATGCTACAATTACTTGGGGTTGAAGTGGGAAGGCAGCATTAGCATATCAGACAATTTTTTTACTTGCAATGGTAAGGCAGTAAAATATGTACTTTCCTGACACATACTGGTCCCATATTTCAGTCTTTAAACTGGATTTTCCTATACCTAAAAGCAGATGAAATGTAAGTGCCATCCAGAATGAGGGGAAACACAACACAGCAAACAGCCACATCTGTTTTCTAATGCAGGGAAGTAGCCAGCTAAGGTTAAAATCTGTTACAGAAGAACAATGATCCTATTTCACCGCGGCTGCATCAACCACCATCAGAATTACCACAACACACTGGTTTATACTTCCACCAAAGCCCCCACAGCAGACCAGTTGCTGAGCAATTGCCATTCAGCCTCTTGCAAACCCTACGGTCAGAGTTAATCCAGCAATACAGGCTGCTGTTCAGAAGCTGGTTTTGTATCCTACACAATGCTTCTGTCAACACTCCAAAGACCCCAAACCTGATTAATCACATTTGCCTGGGACCCTCCATCCACCCAGCATATTGTTGAAAGCTGTTGAAGCAGGGCAACAGTTGCAACCTCCTTCACCCCAGGCATAAACCGAACTTGTCATTTCCCATTTAAAGTGCTATTAACTGGCCAGATTTACAGCTCCTAACCAGCCGCCTGGAGGCAGCTCATTGTAATGACTTCTACTAATCACTACAATTTGCCCCAAGTCACGTGGAAACTTGGGACTCTTTTCCGCTACACCAACAACAACATTTCATCCCAAAAGATTACCTCTCTGCTTCCAGCCACAAGTCACTTCAAAGTCCACACGGGGACCAGAATTGCACATTTGTCTCTGATTCTGGTAAGCAGCGGGAATTACACTATCATTCCAGTAATTTGATTTATGCACAGAAATCAAATGCTCTGTTATTAAAAAGCCTAAATGGGAAAAAAAACCCAAACAGAACAACAAACTAACCAACCCACAAAACCCCACCACCACAATAAAGCCCAAACATTTAAAAATGAGACCTTCAGTGTTACATGGCTGGCTTAAAAGAAAATTCACTACTACCCTTTCTACATCTGGCCATTTATCGTTCCACAAATACTGGAATAACACCCTTTAAACATGAATTTACACTACATTTTTCTTTACAGACATGAATTACTAACAATGGAAAGGATCCATCAATGCAATTCAGTATTCAAAAAGGAAGAGAAAATTACAAGATGTCCTTCGAACGCCTTCAATAGATGCAAGACATCTTCAGACAGGTAAGAGAAGTGACCAGGATGAAGGTGGAGATGAGTCATATTAGGCAGCCTGTGTAGGTACCTGAACACCAAGAAAACTTTCCCACCAGTCTTTTAAAGGGCAGTGGGTGGAAGTGTCATCTCAAACATTTTCCAAGAAAAAGAACAGGAAAAAGTTACTCAAAAGAGATAAACTGGGTATGCATCTCATTGAAATTGCATCCCACTTTCTAACAAATTAACAGATTAATCCCTTATGTTTTCAGACAGCCCATTATCCATGTAGAAATCTTCTCTCCCATGGCTTATTTCAAGCCACATCTGGCCTGTATTATTGGCACAATCAAGACTCTGCAGGCCAGGTTATCCATACAAAAGGCAATTACCTCTTATTTTGTTTTAATTTTATTCATGCCTTTTTAGTTAGCTGTTACCTTAATGCCTGCCAAATGGCCTTCCCCATCACTTTTGCTGAGGCTCCAGAAAGTTGGGTGGACCACATCTAAATTGATCATTGAAAACAAAAAAAGAAAAGCCTCTGAGATACCAAAGTCTCTTACTGCAGTCACCTAGGAGAGGACAAGCTTCATGCACTTCCCTTCCCTCTCATTCTGACTGATTAACCACGACCTTGTGTTTAAAATTGCTACTTGGGTCAAACCCTTCTGAAGGCCTGGCTCGTCTATAAAGCGCCAAGGTTAATCTTCAACAGATTCCATTACAGTCCCTACAGCTATTCTAGCAATGTTGTTTGAACACGCTTCCTCCACAGACCAGGTCTTTTTCCAAGGTGGTGTTAGCTGTCTTGTTATTTTGAGAAAGCAGACTATGTCCTTTCTTCATCCCCCAAACACAACCCTTCCCATCGTGGACAGTACGGAACACGACACAGGCTTAGCCCACTCCAAGGAGGAGGGGTATAAACACAACAGTACAGTCACTAAGCACAGTGACAAATGGGCTTCCTTTTGCTGTTGACGAGCTCAAGTCATCCTTGCCCACCATTATTTCACTAAGCAGCCAAAAGCCATTTGCACAGGAGAGGTGATGAGTTAGCACATTATCGTAAGTAGTTGCCAAAATAATTCTCTATTAGCCAGCATTTACGCAGACTGCTTGGCTAGCAGAGAGCAAATAAAATACTTTTGACCATCACCTTTCTGCTTCTGAACACCAAGCTCAAGAATGAAATAGTGTTCTAGCACTGAGGCCAGTCAGAGTCAAGACCTTTTTTCCAAACAGAAGCAGAGCCTGTGAGTTCAGTCCCCAGGGTCCCAAAACAACTGTTAGCCACTTTCATCATGACACTAAGAACTCTGCAAGAAGCAACCAGCTAAGTTTGCACCTACTAGGCAATTTGCATTTAACGCAGTAGAGAAACTCTTGGCTAGCTGCAGAACATCTCCAGAAAAGTGTCTCTGCAATAGCTTTAAAAAAATATATTAAATTAATATTTAATATTAAAGCAACCTAACAGTAATCTGTGCTGAAATATTTAAAATTTTTCTTTATTTTTCCCTAGCACAAGATCACAGTCTAACTATTTCTGCTATCTCAGGCATGTTAAATCCAGTAAACATGCTAAGTCATGAAAACAGCTATGTAAACTCTCTTTCCTAGCCCACACTTGTGCATCAATACACGAAAAGCACACAGAAAAAGCATCCTTGAAAATATCTATACTGTGTCACTAACAGTGATGGAAAGGAACTGTCAGATACAGCTTCTGAATATACTGCATATCTGCACTGTGTGAGGGTGTATATTGTATTGGCACAATTCAGCATGATGGAAGTTAACAAAACAGCTTTGTACATAACACAACAAAACATGCTATGTAAGCAGAATGACTTCTGGACATCTAACAGTCCATAGCATAAATTTACATAAATGTAGTGACAGTGGTTAAGGAACACAGTTCTTATTCCCAGCTAGCACAGATGTGCTGACAGATGTAAACAGCACAGGTAAAATTCAGGAGCAGACAGGCTAGCTCTGGAGAATCCTGCTGTGATAAAATAAGCACTGAAGATTCTGCCCAGCCTAGACTTAGCAGCTGTCTGCTTCACCTTCCTCCAGAATTATCAACTGCTACAATACACTTAAACAAATCAAACATATGGCCACTCCACAGCCATCTCAGTATGAAATCCACGAGATGATAAAAAGGTACAACCCCTGACCATTGTCCCAATCTGTTGACACAGATTTTTTTTTTATGGGTAATTACACAACAAAAACTCCACCCTGCCAGCATAGCAGTTTGCTAATCAGAATGGTTTACAATATTGTATAAAACACCACAGATCTCATTTGCCAACTGGTTTAGTCTACGGGAGTTATTCTGGGTAAGAAAAAGGACTTCTGCTCCTAAACTTCTTCTCTTCACCCACACCTAAGAAAGGCAAAGATGAGGACTTCACAGCTACTGAATGATGCCTATAACTAGCTCTCCAGGGAGCAAATCACTGTCAGTCATCCCTAAAGAAAGGGGATACTTAGTCTTCATTCACACCCCAAAGATCAACAGCACATAACATAGCTTTTTTAAAGCTGAGCAGCATATAAAACCAAAATAAAAATAGCTTCAAGAGGATTTAACACTGGGGACTCCGTTACTTCATTGACTGGGCCAGAACAGCAAAGGCTCAAAAATTTTGCTGTTTCACCAGAAAGGACTAGTGCTAGATGAGCACAACCAGACATGCAGCTCTTCAGTCTTCAGCCCTACACCCAGGAGCACCCAGGACAAGATGCAAGACACAGCTCTGCAGCTCAGAGGACCAGGCATGCTGTGAAGGCAGCCCACTCAATGACACAAAGAGATGAAATTTCTACCATGCACTCCCTGTGCAGTGCCAAAGGTTAATATTCAGATGGCAGGTTCAGTTTCAAAGACATGCACCTCTGAATTGAATTTAGGTTCAGAAGGCTAGTACTGAGCTCTATGTGCTTCTGAATCCTGGGGTAACTCTTACTCACTAAACGCTGGTATTTGTATGAATAAAAATGAAGGGATTTAACAAATCTTGTTCCTGCACACAGTTGTCAAAAAAATCTGACCTTTAGAACAAGAAAAAGAGGGAGGATTTAAAGGTTTAAAGAGGAGGCAGTGGCTGCCTGATGTATAACAAACCTCTGAAAAATTATGAAGCAGTGAAAATCCCCTACAGGTCCCAACAAAATGTGTCCAATTTGCATTCCTGCAAGCCTTCCATACACACCACTCTTTGCCTGTGTGTACACAGGCAAATAAATCCCTAGGAATAATACAACTGGGACCTGAATCTGATCTCTGATATATTATTGCTCCAGAGCTCCATTCCAACCTTCACAAACGGCTTTTTTTTTTTTGTTCCAGATAACTAAATCAAAGCAGTCCTGATAAGCTTTCAAAGCAGGGAATGTGAGGAATGGTTTAATGAATGTTACAACTCAACCTATTACAGACTACAGAGCATTACAGAAGACGATGAGAGAAAAAAAAGCACATATGACACTCATGTCTGGAAGTCTCATAAATTCAAATCCAGAAGCACCTGCCTTTCTAAGTCCCTTTATATTAAGCCCAACAAAAACTCAGTGCTAACTGTGCAAAGGGACATAAAGAATGGGAAGTGAGAAGAACTACGCTGGACAAATATTGTTTTCCTATTGAAAAGTTATATTAGTTGTAAGTTTACATACAAAGATAAGACTCTTAATGGGCTTACATGGGAACAGATCAGCAAAAAACCACAAAAGACCAAAAACCAAAACACAGAAAGTAACACCAAAAGAGAAAAAGGGAACATAAGTCATGGAAGACAAGGCTGAAAAATTTTGGAAAAGTATGCTCTTTTTGCAAAGTAACTTCTGTGGCATTTACACTGGCCCTAAGAGCTGTTTGTGCACTACAAGAAACTCAGACAGCTTCTTCATGTGTAAAACTTCACCTATGCATACACAGGGTACACTTGAAAGGTCTGTACCCTGGTCCCAAGCTCTGCCCTGTTTTCATTGCTTTGTCTGTCTCTAAGCATGAAATTATTCTTCTCCCAAAACCAAAAATAAGGTTGCAGCATAAATATTTTACAACTGTGCAGCTTAAGTTTGTGTGCTTGGACTGACAGATTAAGTTAAGCTAATACTTCAGGTGATTTTCATAAAGTGAAATTTCAGCTCAGAACACAGCAGATACTAAAGTATCTCATGAAGGCAGTGATCAATTCCCTCCCCATATATCTTACCACCTAGAAGGTGTTCATGAGGAGGTCCAGAACAAAGTAATTACGCTCCCATTTAGATACCATATACCTACATGTTCCTGTTTTATCATCATCTTATTATGTGCATTCTTGTCCCAGAATTAGTAGTTAAAACAGTAAAATAGTTTAAAGGTTTCAAATGAAACAACTATCTTCATACAATTAAACAATGGATATTATCAGAACATGCTGGCAATTCAGCATTTACTGTCATAAATAAGGCTTAAATACCATAAGCTTTCAGTATTACCTAGACAGTTGCAATTGAATTGTAGAATGCAGAATAGTTATACTTAGAGAGATTAAATGCTTCCTATTTACATGACAACACCTAGCAACACAGGTGGGTCAGAGTTACAAGTAATCCTACAGTCATCCTGAATAAATCATCATGCAGTCACACCCAGAGCAAAGCCATTCTTATTATGGAACAGTGGTCCTAGAAGAAATACCTGCAGAAGAAGCTCCTACAGAAGAGTTTTAAGTATTCTAATCACTTTCCTCAAAGCAGCAGGTCCAAAACCTTCTGTAACTATTCCAGAATCGCAGTCTCTTAGCAGTTTTCTGGTTTCTACTTATTTCTGAATCTTTCCCTCTTTCCTTCCCATTTCATCTTGTACAAATTGTATACCATTATTCTTCCTGCTTCACATCTAATCAACATTTGATTCCCTTGAAGTGTTGCAGGGCACTCCATGCAAGAAGCATGGAATGACTAGCAGTAAGCAACAGAAATGTGTACATTTTCTACTTATTTATTTAGTCATCTTCTTCTTAACACATCAAAGAAAATGCATTGCTTGTCCTGGACTATATATACTTGGGCTTTCTGTTTCATAGAATCATAGAATATTCTGAGTTGGAAGGAACCCATAGGGATCATAAAGTCCAACTCCTGGCCCTGCACAGGTCAGCGCCAAGAATCTCACCATGTTGCTGAGAGTGTTGTGCAAATGTTTCTCGAAATCTGTCAGGCTTGGTGCTGTGACCACTGCCCTGGAGAGCCTATTCCAGTGCCCAACCACCCTCTGGGTGAAGAGCCTTTTTCTAATATCCAACCTAAACCTCCCCTGACACAGTTTCAGGCCATTCCCTTAGGTCTTGTCACTGGTCACCACAAGAAAATTGTAGACTGCAATGAGGTCTCCCCTCAGTCTCTTCTCCAGCCTGAAAAGACCAAGTGACCTCAGCCACTCCTCACACGGCTTCCCCTCAAGGCCCTTCACCATCTCTGTTGCCCTCCTTTGGATGTTCTCTAAGAGCTTAATATCTTTCCTATATTGCAGTGCCCAACACTGCACACAACATTCAAGGTGAAGCCACCCCAGTGCAGAGCAGAGCGGGACAATCTCCTCCCTTGACCGGCTGGTGATGCTGTGCCTGATGCACCTCAGGACACACTTGGCCCTCCTGGCTGCCAGGGCACTGCTGGCTCATATTCAACTTGCCCTCAACCAGCAGCCCCAGGTCCTTTTCCACGGCACTGCTTTCCAGCATCTTATTCCCCAGTCTGTAGGCACATTCAGGGTTTCCCTGATCATCTCTTGATGTTCAGAAACATCAGAAACAACATTTGTGGAAAATACTAATAAACCAACACTCTATTTCTCATGCTTATTCAAATTAACACCTCTCTCATATACCTCCCAGTACTATTACATATTTCATTGCACACAATACCTTATAATTTCAAAGCCTTTTACAAATAATTACCTTGCACTTTGGTCCTTCTAGATTTCTTTCAAATTTACATAACTGCAATTCTTTTTAATGCAACAGTCTGATTTTTTTAACACACTTTTAATGCACTGTAGACAATTTCAGTTTCTTGCCTATAGTTCAGAGCAGAACTCTGTCATTTTAAAACAAAATATAAACATCAGGGGAAGAAACAACATCCTTTTATTAAATGCTGGTAGACACATAAGCAAAGATAATATACTCTGAACATATGTTATGCTTGACTTAGTTTCTGTTGCTAGATACCTGATTAAAAAGTCATTTGTTGCCATATATACTGACAGCTGATGGACAGAAAAACAAACAACAGTGTACTGGTACCACATGATCACACAACACAGATGTCCTTTGACATGAAATTTCACCTGTAATTGAAGTTACAACCCTTTCAGTTTTATTCCAGGGTGAGACATACAAAGGAAAAATAAAATGGAATAGAGAACTGGATTAAAAGGGTACTGAGGACCAGCATCTGAGCTGCCTGAAGAGAAACAGAGACTTCTAAGGGACAGACTTTAAATCTCAATTTCTGGAAGCTGGAACACTTAGAATAAGAGGCATTCATGCAGGTAACAGTAAGATAAACACAATTTTTTTTTTTAATGTACTGCTTCGTCTGCTTAAGTTTCCATTGCAAAAGGCCTAGGCAAGCCATGTATGCTATGTAACATAACTAGTGAATGGTAACAAGTCTTGAGTTGGCACTGTGAATGTGAAACTATGAGGTTTTATCCCTGCCTACATCAGGACACACAGTATTTGGACACAGTACCATCAGAAGAAATAATGAAGTAATCCTGAGGGCTTACAAATATTTTTGAAGGACATTATACACTGATGAAACAGTTTAGTTAGTCAAGCAGGTTTTACTCAGAAAGCACAGAATCCCATCTCATCCTACTGCTTGGAACAACAAAGTTTTTGGACAACTCTAGTCTGAATCTGTAGCATCCTCCAGCAAACTATGAATTCTTTTCCTAAACACCAAAGAAAACTCCAACATCAGTTAAGCTCTTCAGACATCCAAGGATCAAAATTGAAGCTTGCTCTATGGAAGTTTGTGAGACAGTTTTTGGAACAGACTTCTTGCTCAGTGAAGATGTTAGCATTCATATAACACTTTTAAAAACTACAGTTATTTACCCCCAATGCCCTTGGACACAAATTCTCTGCCTCCACATTCGTGTGGTATGCTGTGCACCTGTTGGCTGCTCACCCCACCCCAGACAGTCACATCACAGGGCAGCAGACTGAGAGCTCACTACAGTGCAAGGCAGTGTGTAACCCCTCAGGACAAGCAACAGAATCAGTAACCAACCACAGGCATCTACCATGCACAGAATTGTCATGGTTTCCATCTTCCATAAATTCTTGAGCAAGCAGAGGAAAACAGCTCACTGCATTAAGAATATGCTGCAAATGGTACAGACTCCAATCTGTAATCATCTCCAACTTCCCTTGATAAACTTCAACAGGCCTGTATTTTACTGTTACATTTTCTGCTTGCATCTATCAAGATTTTAATTGTCATTGTCCATGATTATGCCTTTCTGTATAAAACACAGCCTATGCCCTTTTATGCTTGCATAGACTTGTGTAGGCCACTCTCTAATGCAGCTAGTTCAATTTTCTCCACAAACAGTAGAATTTGCGTTGAGACTTGAATCAATATCACAATACTACAAGAAGCTTTATGACTTCGCCAATCAGCTTTTACTGGAGCAAAGCCTTCTGATTGGCTTTTTCTATCCCTGCTCATCATCTACACATCAGCTGCCAATAAAGATAAGAATTTTAGAACATGGGCTATCAGCCCACTTTCAAGGACAGGGTTGGTGTTTTTTTATTTGTTTTCTGGAACCACATGGGCTAGAAACAATTTTGCACTTAAGCAAAAGTCAGGTCCTGAAACTCTAGGAGTTGCTTTTCATATTTGATGTCCCTACCTCTTTTCAAAGAGAGTTTAAACTGGAACAAAGTGTGTGCCACTATTATTTAAACAGCTTAGGAAATATTGGTATCGGTTCTCTATAGCTGCTCCTACTGATTTTATTTCTGGTGACACTCCCACCATAGGAGCGTATGACAACAGAAAACAGCAAGTATGTCAGAGCCTGCTGTTACCTTAGTTATGCTAAAGAAATAGGTATGTCTCAGAAATATAGGAAATCGTTCTTCAGACAACAGACAGACAGCACTTCCTTTCCCAGAACAATTCGTCTCCTGCCTTGACAACCCATTCCTGCTATATTTACCAGACCAAATTTTGCCAGTGATATATTTCCAGATGCACTTGAGCCACATGTCCCTGTCAGTCAGATCAAGCACAGAGGAATCTGAAGCAGAGAACAGCTCCTAGAAATCACTAATATTAATCCATGCTTCCTCTCTTGCTTGCCTGTAGAGTTAAAGGAGACAAAATGTGTAAAGCATTATTCCTGGTTTATTTTAGAAGCAGGGACAAGAGGTACTTCATTTGATACAGCTATTTACTTCATCTGCTTTCTTTGTGGCTGACAGAGACACATGAACAGTTAAAAAAAAAAAATAAAAAACGTGAAACACGAAGTTAAAAATAACTACTGTTTCAACCAATTAATACTGGGTATCTAGCAAGAAATTGTAAGACTCTCTAAAAAATTCTCAATGCTAAGTAAGAAGCTTACTACTCCAGTCTGCCATGGGAGAGCCAATTCCTCACCCAGGAAAAAACCCAACTGGGCCATCTTTGCTGGAGAAAAGCAACATACATTATTTTTAGATTTCAGATAGTTCAATTTAAGAATGCTGCTCAGCTAAAATTATTTGAGTTGAGGAGCAATAAGAACAGGATGAATGATCTGAGCTAAACCACTGGTTTAAGTTCTATTCTTCCTATATTCTACCATATACTTCTGACCTCACACTCTCTCTCATCCAACCTTAACTACACAGCTATGTTGTCTAATATTCATAATTTTATAAAACACTTAACACATGACTTCTGATCATTATCTTGGCTCTTGCTGAATTTCTCCCTGAGACCCTTTGAGCAAAGGAACAAATAAACTGTCTTCTCTACCCCCATCTCCATATTGTTAAAAGATGTTCTTCACAGGTCCTGTATCGATATTGCTATGACCCTGAAGTGCGTTTTTTGAGATTACAGCAATGAGGTAAAAACAAATCAACCCACCCCACCCAAAAAAAAAAAAAAAAAAAAAAAAATCTACCAACTCCCCCCCCGAACACTTAAGTCACTTCTGAGAATCTGATTAGCAAGACGACTTTGTCATTACGTTGGTGGCCACTCAGTAGAACCAAGGTATTTCTCAGTTCTAGGTACTATGAGTCTTCCAGAGAGGGCAATGGGAGCTAAACCAGCGATGCAAGAGAAAGAGGTGAACAGAGGAGCTGAAAGGATTTAAAATTGTAAATATCCTTCCTTTGGCTCCCTCCTCCCCTTTTCTGGAAAGCGCAGACAGGCAGTTTCAACCTTTCCACCGTTTATTTAACTGGCTTAACAGAGGGTCCTAACAGGTCACAAATAAGCTTTTTAAATAAAAAGCACAAGTTGAAATCAACTGTGGATATATCAAAACTCATGGCCAGGCCAATTTCATTACTCAAGGTGGAATTAAAAACCAATGTAACCTTCTTGTAATAGTAGATTCACATAATAAGACCTCTTCAACAAGCTGGATGCAGGTAGAGATTCTTATAACAAAAGCACTTTTGACCCATTCTTCTAAACAAACAAACAGGCAAACACACACCTAGGTTTGTATTCAAAACTAGTATTGCTTAAGCACAAGTACATCCTTCAAAACAGTCTAGATTATTTTCATTACAGCATTAAAACTTTAAAATGTTTTTGCTAGAGAGATTTTTCCTTCTGCCTTAATCCTTGTACAGTTTGCACATTTTCTGGTACCATTTCCTTTTCAAATCTGCAACACTTTGCAAGCATCTGGCTGGCACATCATACAAGAGCAGTGGATATAAGCACAAAAAGAAACGAAATGAGCACCTTATGGGTAGAATCGAAAGACATTTTTTAAAAATGCTGTCCATGGCTGAGAAGGATCAAGAGAAATGTGGGCAAAATATGAACTGCATTACATGTTAGAGTTTATTAGCAGCCTCATACAGCTGCTCAAATTCAGGCATCTAATACAGGGATGTGAACAGCTGGTCCCATCACCTGCTGTTCCTGCAGAGTGAAAGGGAGCGTGTGACCTTCCGCTGCTGCACATGGGTCTTGTGCATGTGAACAAGTACCAGCACGGGCTGAGAAACTCTATAACATTAGGAACTGACATCCAGAAAGAAACTACAATTTAAAGGTAGATACATGAGAATGAACCTCACTTTCAGGATTTTAGTGGATTGTTAATCAAAGTGAAGGGAGAAACTGCAAAATTTAGGTTCACGTTGTATGCGACACAATGCTTTAATAGTCTATTACCAAACAACCATTAAATTAAGCAGTCAAGGATGCCTATGACGGTCTCCCTCTTCCTCATTATTTAATGATATATTTCTTCAGCAATTTGTTTTCTCTGAAGAAAATGTTTTTTCCAATTCTTGAACTACTATTCAGTTACTGTTAAGAGTTTTTCTATTGCTTTCTACAATGTCTCAGTATTTTAATTTCTTCCTCTCCTGTGTTTCCAACACTCTTGGCAAAGCCTTTTCCCCAAGAAAACATTAGGTTTTTTTATTTACCAATCATGCATATTTCTTCCCTTATGTTGTTAATGAAACAGAAGCCTTTATGATGAAAGTATTTGGTTTCCTGTACTACATAAAGAAGTTACATGCTTTCAGAAACTGTTGGTTTTAGAACTTATCTCTTTGCCAAATCAAATTCAGTACTCCTGTTTCAACTAAAAGAGCCTCTTCCTGTTGACCATATTTTAACAGACCGGTAAATATTTGAGCACACATATTTCCTACACCTTTGTGTTCATATTATCAACAATGCCATCCAAGTAAAAATTCCCAGGAGTGTGTTCTCCCACTCCCTGTACCATCCTAATCACATCCCAAGTGCTAACTCTGCTGAGACAGAATGTATTTAATAGAGAGAAGCACAGAAGTAAATCTGACAGTGTTTGTTAGATTTTAAGTTTGACTGAATATATTTGCACTTCAGATAGCTAAACTTTTTTTTCAGTAAGAGCTGAGAATGTAAAGAAAAACATGGTGTTTCTGAATGACAAACATGTCATTCAGACTGAAGTGAAAACCAGCTAATGATGTCTCCTCTGTGCTGTCATGACAGTCATCTTCATTATTACCGAACTATTACAGGCAACTGTAAACTGTCTAATCCTACTCTGAAGAACATCCAAGTTGCTAAGTGCAGTTACTAAAGATGCTTACATAAGCAAGCATATTTTACCACTGCCACTTGTTTTATTTCTAGAATAAAGCTCCTCCCCTAGGCTACGGCCAGAACTAATAGACCATTCTCTTTCAGTGTGCTGTGATCAAGGTAAAAACCACATCTTTATTTATTTCAACAATTCCTCATATTTACAACTTGCCACTTGAATTATTCAGGCAGTTAATCAGGCAGTAAATGGAATCTAATTCAACAGCCACTTTGCAGACTTCATCACTGTATCTAGAAAAATTACAATTTCATGAAAAGTAACAGGGCACAAAGACACGTCTTAATAAAACACTTCCTCCCAGAATCAAGCTAAACATGATCAAAAGTGAAGAGCATTGTTCTGAAGTATCTCATCTCATTTACGTAGCATGTGCTTTGAGAATTATTTACAGTCATGCAAGCACTCAGACTCCTGTACCAAACAAAGGCAGCTTACACTTTCTGAAAGACTGCTCTGTTTATAACTTACTGCTTCAGTATGTCTAGCAATATGTTTCAGCTTACTGCTACAAGGATAGAACTGGAAAACAGAACTTCTGAAGTGCTTATATTAGGGTACAGATAGAGTATCAAACAATCGAAGAACTAACATCACTGAAGAATTTAACATATTCAGCTAACAAGCATGAATGAAGTGCAAAATACATTAAAATAAGCTGTTTATCAATCAGTTCATTTTAACAGGACAGCTAAAGCCAGTATCACCCCAAACTTTAGTTCTGTTGCATATATGTGCAAGTTCTCATCTAACATACTTTACTTTCACATTTCTACTCATCTCACACTGGGGGGTTTTTTGTCATAATGTCTTGCCTATTCCTCAACTGTCACATAACCATACATCTGCTCTTTCACAACACATTGAATACAGCAAGAGTTTGAACTGGCAAGTTTTAACTTCCCAACGGCACCATGCAAAAAGCACAGGCATACTAATTCAGAAAGTTCAAGATATGAGGAATTTATGTCTATCAATGCCCTTAAACTAAACAAGAATTAGCAGTTCAAAGCAAGAGCAGGTTGCTCAATCACTTCCAATGGCATTTCCAAGTCACATGGATACAGTACATCATAAAATACTAATGTAGATCTACCAATATTCTACAATGACCACTTGATAAATGTTTCCTTTCAAGATGGTTTTTATATTTCCTACAATTTTGGGATGACATGTACTGATTCACTGTCCCTAATATGTTTACATATATTTAACCCATGATTTAGCCTTCCTCACTCTAACAAAACCACAGATTTCCATTCACTCTCAAAGTTTTTCCCCAGAAAGTATCTGTTGATACAATCAACAGACTTACCCATGACACTTCCATCTCTCTCACCTCAGAATCCATCATATCACAAAACCTCAGACCCTACCTTTAATCCAATGTATTGTAGGCTTTATATATCAAATTTTCTTTTTTTTTTTTTTTTTTTTGTAGCTTTTAAAACTGCTGAAAATCAAGTTAAAATCATGTCATCTAAAAGATTGCAAGAGTTTTCATAGGACTGTATGAAGTTTTAAGTTTTCTCTCTCTTTCCTGGACAAATCTGCTGTGTTATACCATTTTCTAAAGGCAAATTAAAAAAGCCAGATCTTGACTAGTTATCTGACATTTTTTTAAGAACTTACAAACACAAACTAAAAATAAGCCTTCAGCAACAGCCTATTCCACAACACTCAGGCAGCTAACAAGCTAGATTCAGTTACCTTAAAAAATTCTTGCAAGTTTACCTCAAATGGGCAAGCCAGCAACTGCACATCCCTCACTATTAACGTTCCCCAACAAATAAATTTGCCATTTCAATAACAATGTTCTCCATTAGTCTGCTACTTCTGCACTCACTTTTTAATCCCTGCTGTTCTACCTCTCTTCTTGCTGGCTTTTTTCTTCCACACTGATTACTGAGAGAAGCAGCACTTTATCACAGATCCTGTACTATTTCTAAAAAAAAGGACATTTTACCCAATTACAACTTCTTTCAAACCTCTCCTTGAAACTCACACCTCGGTATAGACCATACTAGGGATCAGCCAATGACAGCCTGTTTGAAGGACAGGTAATCGTTAAGAAAAACCCTCAAATGTTTAACAACTTTATATACTTAATGACCTCTCTGCTGCTACCCTCTCAAGCTACGAACTCTTTGAGATGAGGAACACTTCAGTATGCTTCTTGTGTATGCATGATGAACACTTCTTGGCAGTCCTATTAGCTATTATGCAACTATATAAATACGCACCTGCACTTTCTGACACAAGTTATAGCTCCTTTGAAGTGAATCACCTTTGAGGCACTATTTTTAACAGGTTCGATGGCAGCAGTTCAGTGAGAAGACAGTTAAAAGAAGGAAAAGTGACAGAAGAGTTATATATTTAATAAACTTCTACTAGGATTCAGCAATTTCATTTACACTTCTACTTGCAGGGGATCTTTATTATAATTCAAATAGCCTTAACATCTCTTAATTAGCCACAATTCCTTTACACTACTCTCGACCAAAACAAAGACATCACCATCAAAAAAACTTGATATAAAACCTCCATTACTGACTTAGGAGGAATCTTAGCTTCTACAGAGCATCTGGTACTGCCTTTCCACCAAATCAAACTGCAATTTATTGCCCTCTAATGTATGTACATTAAGCCATTTCCTTTATGGCTCCACTTTACACAGAAGCAGTAACTGAAGGAAATAATGGAGTGCCCAACAAGTGGGAAAGTAATTGCTCAACAAGCGTGGAACAAGAGAGAGTCAGTTGCACACCACACACATGTGGCAGCTCTTCAGAGGCCAGCCCTGCACTGGTAACAGAAGGCTGGTGTTACAGAACAAGCCCACTGTGGGAACTCTTCCAAGCAACAGCCAGGAGTGCTTGTCCATCTAAATCCTTGGGTCCTTAAGGATTAAGGGTCAGGAAACAATTCCTTCCAACAGCACCACCTCCTGCCTGTACCTGCCGGGCATTAGCCATGCACAGAAGGATGACTTTTAGGCTTCAAGCAAAGACTTAAAATTGCACTCAAAGAACTGTATTGAAAGGATGCTTAGCTGGTAGCACAAGGGTGGTCATGCTGGGCTGCAGAAGGGACTTTTGGAGACATACAGAAATACCTGGTGTGAAGACCACCCTACTGGTTTGATTGGGATTTTTTGCTCTAGATATTCCTAGATTCACTCCACTTCTTTTGAATTTATTCAGTAAGTTTCTTACTCAGAACCACAAAACAAAGATTAATACAAGAGCTAGAAAGTTATCAAGGATGCTACACAACCACAGTTGTTACTCCTTTTTGTCTGTTCAGTCTTAAGTTATAAATCTCTCCGCTACAAGCTTCCCCTTCTGATGAGTCCCAGTTTCATCCAGTAACCTGTGCTGAAGGGCTCAGCACACAATTCAAGAGAATCAGAGTGACACCATCCACACCTGACTCCTCACACACTCTGCATAAATGTTGAACTGCACATAACAGAAAAGCCTTGAAAAAAGTTGTGGTGCTTGTCTTCATGCATCTATAAGCTTCACAAATACCAGCAGTTATTCTTCATCAAGAACATTCTTCCTTTATAAAAAAATGAAATGTTAAGTGAAATCATGACAATTCTGGTGTTAATTTGGGCCTTGAGATGTTCACATCCCAAGTCTCTCAGTGCAGCTACTATTCTTAGAGCACACCAGTGTCACCCCAGGAAAATCACTTAGAAAGTAAAGCACGAAGTTAGCAAGCACCTGGGAAAAGCCTAATTTATAACACCAAGAAAACCTATGCCAAAAATATCAAGAAATATAATCCCTGAGGAAAATTCAAAGACCTCAGCCGTAAGATGGTAATTTCACTCATCTGATGCTACAGTGAGAGTAAAAATATTAATCTCACTCAAAAAACGTACCTAGAATTACCCGCAGCTTCAAAGCAAAAATACTGCATTGGTTTACATTCTCTCTACCCTTGGAAGGATGCCTGCATTCATAAAGACTAGAAACTTGCTTTTAAAATAACTTTTACTGTATTGTCTGAACATAACTGGCAAAAATGAAGTCTGGATTCAACCTGCAATCAAAGCATCAAATCAAGGCTGTCACCCTAATCTTCATATTTCTTATAGTACAAAGGTGAGAGAAAATATGAGTAGAAATAAATTACCACTTCTGTACACTGTGTCAGGTCATTCAATACGAACTAAAGTTGTATTGACATTCACTAATCAAAATGAGGTTGAGTCAAAGTTATGGAAGAAAACTTACTCTGTCAATTTCCTAATCTTTCTTATACCCTTTCCATTCTTCTTAAAAATTTTACAGAGAATGCAAAAAAAGCTAAATGCTAGGCTGAACTGCTTGGTCTTCCAAGATGTCAAGTTAATATGTACAGATACCTATTATTTAAAAGAAAAAAAATCCTTTTATTCTTTTTTTTAGTTATCACAAGAACAGACATAATCGAGGAGATCAGGGAATCTTCTGGATCTTTTATAGGAACCTGATATGCAAGAATAAAAAATGCTTAGGTGATTTTTTTTCATGTCTGGTCTAGATAACATTGCAATCCTTTAATGCAAACAGTGGGAGAAATATCACATCTTAAAGGTTCATCGGTGTTTGTTATTTGCTAGTAACTCCAGGCACTTTCTACAGAAACTCAATATATAAATAATAAATAAAATATGGTATTGCTGTTATCTGCAAAGGGCAAAGTAAGCAGCATTGCAGATCTTTATGTATCACACATCCATATAATTTAATTCCAACACTTCCTTATAAAAAAACCCAAACATGATTTTTTTCTGATTTCTTAACTTGAATAGACCACAATGAACATCTCATATTTTATTCAATAGCACTTCAATAGCACTGAGAACAGGCCACACATTTATATTTACTACTGATTTACCATTTCTTAAAACTAGATATTTCATAAAAAGTTCAGACACTAATACCAAAATAGGATAAAATCCCTGTAATTTTTTATATAACTGCCAGATTTTCACAAAAAAAAAGAGTTTCCAGAGTTCACACATGAGAAAATGAGTGTGCAATCAAGTCTACATACCAGAAAACTGATGGCTACAGTAACAAGTATATTAAGTCAGTACACTGGGCAAAGGTTCTCTTACGGTTACAGTCTTTTGACCTTTAGCCAGCTCTTAATGCCCCAGCCAGCCCTCTAAAGATGGAGATTTGCAGCAGCTTCTTGTCTGAAATAAGCCATGAAAAGATTCTTCTGAACCCACTGTACAAGCATTCATTTAAAATGTCATGAATGTGCATGAAATCAGAGTGTTTCTAACAGCTTACTTTGCAGCTTCTGTTTAAATGCACTAACTCTGAACCACCAGAGGATAAAAGGACTCAAACCTTCCAGTCTGGCACTCATGGACCTAAAATACACACAAGCACCTCTTCACAGGTGTGTTTACCTAGTTTAAACCTTATTTAAATAGACTCTTGATGCACACACTTTCCACAAACACCTGCTTCTCCCACTGCAGTGATGACTTGTACGAGGCAGTTGTATTCAGTCATGTCTGTCCTAAAGCCATCCTACACACCAGTAAGCAGTACTTCAGGCACGAAAATCCTGGTTACTGACTCATCCTCCTGGTCAAAGCAAAGCACAAATTCTGCATTGAGAATAATGACTACAGAAGTATCTGCTCTTACCTCTACAACATACCAGAATGGTCTGAAGGCTTCAACAGTCACAGCAAGATTTAAGGAAACCCATTCCTCATAAAATCACTGAAAAGCAGGCTTTTAATTAATTCATATTACTAGTCATTTGAGGTTATAAAGCATTACCCTGGTGAGCTTGAGAGCATCCTAAGCTGGAACCACTCATGAAAGAGACAATGCTCAGTTATCACTGGATGTCAAAAGGAAGCTTCCTTTTGTTGACCTAAATCCATAAAAAAACTGACAAAATGAACAAATATTTCAACATCCAGACACATTTTTCAAGATACTCAGCTCACTTTAAAAAGCAGTCAAATGGAAGTTGTGGTGACAGTGGCCCTAAATCCAAACTCACAATAAAGGCTTTTATCAGTTTTAGAATAACCTTTGAATATGTAGCTGTATTTTAATTTTGCATGCACAGACAAAACTTGATAGCCACTGCTTCCATATGGTCATAACACAGGACACTGACTTTTGCTTTTTCTAAACACTAGAAATACAAGACAACACATCAAGCTTACGCTTATAGTGTTTATCTCAGTATAACAGGCATTCAGCTATTGAATTTGTCTTGGATTATCTTATGCATCACCCAAGACAACAGAACCTCCATTTTTCCTTTCTGTTTTTCAGGCAACTACTATCAACAATAACCAAAATAAATGCAGCCCATGAAAGTGTAAAAATGGCATCCAATAACCCAAATGATAGTGGATCAGAGCAGATATGCTGTTCATTTTCAAATTATTAAACTCTTTATAAATCTACATAAAATCACCACAGAAATGTAGTTTCTGTTAGAATTTGAAAGAGAAACTTCATTCCACATAACTCAGGTCCAAGGTCCTTAGCTAGGTATGCTGAACAGTAGAACTGAAGTTACTCTTACCATAATCATGGGATTTTTTGAGTTGATCTTCTCTAGATGCTTCCTCCGAGAGTCGATTTAGACCAATGGAATGGGATACCACTACTTAGTTGCAGGTAAGCTTTTACTCTTTGGGTAATCAAACAAAACACAGTATGTAATTTAGCTACTCTTGAGGTGCAACACTTTGAAAAAGGAATCTTTAGCTGCTGGGGGCATACAGTGCATCTTTATACCCTTGACCAGGGTATTTCAGCATCACAGTCATGACAGAGTTAATACCCACTAGCTCAGAGGAGAACAAAAGGTACTCCACTGCAACATGCCTAACATTTACATTGCCTCTCTTTGCTCATTAAACAGGTTTTGGTTAAATAATGAACAAACTGTATTACAGACTCCGATGAGAATTCCAAAATTATAAATCAACTGGTAAAGCCCAGAGGAGAATGAAGGGAGTGGGAGGGAAGGAAGGATAATATTGACTAATATAAAGGGCGCAGCTTGACAGTGGATATTCCTGCCACACCTGATCAAACATGCTCCATGGGGGAGGGGAAGGGAGGGAGAGAGCAAGAGGGGAGATGGGACAAGGCAGCCTGAAATTTGCATCCGGAACAGATTAAAATGGGTTCTTGGGGGATTGAGAAAATACATAATATATATTACTATAAATGCAAAATTGTACTAAAAGCTAACTCAAATGTCAAAGATTACAGCTTGAATAAATTTAAATATAAAAGCAATGCGTTTCCATGAGCTAATGAAAGAGACGTGAAAAGAAGGTCTAAGAGAAAAGAAAAACAAAAAAAAAAACCCTACACCAAAAACCCCTAAGCTTGGACTTTTCATTGCCTGGAAGATGAGGCAGGAGACCCTCTATGGTTCAAAGTACTGCTTGGTAACAAGTCCATGTCTAAAACTGAAAAAAATGGAGCACAGCAATGATGTCCTATCTCAAGACAGTAGTTGGTAAATAGCAGTCACTGAATCTGAAATTACCTGTTTAAAAGAATCCCATGTAGTCAAAGCAACATGCTATCACCCCCATATATAGGCAATTATTATCTCAGCAGAAACCACAATTACATGATGACTAATGCTGAAAGGGAGTCTCTGAATCTCTCAGTACATTAAAATTTGTTTTCTCTAACATAAGCAGATAGTGAACTTGCACTTTTCCCCAACAAGTCAACAGCACATTGTATCTAGTTGCTCTAGATAAATGGTCAGCCCCTGACATTTACTTATACTGCATATATTTGAGCATCTTGACATTCCCTGTTCTTGATGATGAGGAGAGATATTTGTTATAATGGCAAAGAACTTCAGGAGTCTAATTTTAAAGAAAATTTTACCTCATAGAAGGGTGAAAAGGAAAATTTCCTGCCAAAACGCTTTTGGCACTGCATGCCTCTCCTATAGAAGATGAGTGAGCTAACAAAAAAACCCACAAATTTAGATTGACAGACCAGGTACAAGCATAACATCCAGAAGAAAGATACTATCCAGATATGCAAACTGTGCAGGAGTTTTCAGGAGTTTTCTAGGATGTCATGACCTGACAGAAAAGTCCTGCTCACAACCAAGGGAAGTTCACCTGGCAAAGAAAAGTAAAGCATTACATTTACAGGCAGCCACAAAATAAGAAGGAATAAGGGCTCAGAACTGGCACATGCCCTCAGCACCTGGAAGCAGCACTACTGTACTTCTAGGGAGCACATCTTTTATGGGATTCCAGGCTCAGCGCTGACACAAGAATGAGCATGCTTCACAAAGAGAAGCACAAAAAGTCCACCCCATACATAGGTTGAATGCAGTTCTGAACACCCACTGTAATAAAGGGACCAGAAATAAAGCTTACTTTCAAATACTACAATCAGTAAGACAAATTCTGGGAAGAACCAGCAGAATGCCACATGGAACTCAGGATGAGCCTCACTCCGAGAGTCTCAACATCTAATTATGTCACACTTAAACAATCACTCCTGGAACCAAAACACACAGAAAATGTGTCGGGAAGGGGAGAAAAATGGGTTGTGAGGAAAAAAATGGTCAGAATACACAACACAGTCTTGTGTTCTACTTGTGTAATAAATACAGATTTCCAGTTTCTTTCAGTGCAGGTGATCTTAATGTCAGTTTTTCACTTAAGAGATCGAAATAGAAAGCAAGGTCTGTGTGTTACTTATTAGTGATAACACAATGAAAACCAACAAGGCAAAGAATGTGAGGAAAAAACAAAAGGAATGCTACTTTCAAAGCAATTTTTTCCCATCATTCACAGATCAGAAAGCATAAACAAAGCTATGCATAATAATACACTAAATTTTGTATATTACTACAAGTTTCAGTATATTGAAGAAACATGCACGTTTATATAAAAATATGTGCATGTATACACACACAAGTATACATATGGTCTCATATATATGTATCTCCATATAGACAGCAGTGGTAGCAGTAGTATTTATGTGCTAGTTTATATTGGTATTATTTGTCTAGAAGTATATACATACTTCCTCTTTTCTTGTTATTCAATTAATGACCTCTGGATAGTAAGAGAAATAAGTACACCTGTACATTTATTTGAATATATCCTAGCAGGAGCACATACCTGCTGATTTCTGAATAAGCTTACCTGTAATATTATTCAGCACTTCTTTTAAGTTGCTAAAGCTATGTAGCAGGGGATCCCTTTCTTCATCCTATAGATTATACATAGGAAGTAATTAATGAGAAAAACATATTCCTGAAGACAAATCTTTATAATGAGTCTGTTAAAGACCTCACCATCATATTCACAGAAGTACTGTGGTTTGAGTTGATCACTGTCAGCCCGTTTACATCATCAAAACCAAGGAAAGCATTTTTATTTTCCTGCTAGGGCTCCCCAATATCATGTAGCTCAAATGTCAAACTCTAGGTCCAGGACTGAGCATTCTAGTTTGGGTTTATTTTCCTTAGAAGTATTTCTGACTAGCCTTCTGCTGTTCAATAAATTTCACAGCAAATCTAACTCATACCATATTGAAATGGCTCATCTGGATTTGCTATAATGTTAATCTATGCAGATTGTAATGGGAGCAGCAACACAATGACATTTGGTGCCATTAAAATAACTTGAAGGACGAATCACAGTGCAATATTTATATGAATTAGCTGCATCCTTTAGCCTTAGTCTATCTTTACGATATTAAAATGAGGAGGAGCAGCAGTTTCTCCAAGCTTTGTACAGCCGCACCCACACCTTCAACGGGAAGGCAGAAAAAGGGCCCTGCCCTTTGACAAACTGAAACCACTTGTGCTGGATGACAGCCATTGGTTACTCATGTGACATTCTGAAGTGCACCACGAGCACACATTTGCACTGTGGCAGCCATAAACTGACCAATGCATCGTTAGACCTGGGAACACTGTATTAATGGCTTTTATTAAAGAAGGTTTGAATCTATTAACAGGTTTTGGTCAGGAATTTAGCCAGCAGCAACAACAGAGCTGAGAAAAGATAGTATGCCACATGAAAAATTAAAAAATAACCTATATATAATGACTTCCCCAATTTTTGTTTCATGGCTTTCATGATGAGGACTGTGTTCTCTAAGAAGGCACAAAAGATATATAAAAACATTGTGCTAAATGAAATAAAACCATATATATTTAAATTCCCTGACATACCAGGCGATAAAAGTCTGAATGAGATGATTCCCATGTGGAATACAATGTGGGTTTTTCTTATTTACAGGGTAAAAAGGTAGATTTCCAGCTCTGTAGCTATTGCAGTTGCTGGCACATGACAAGTCAAAAACAATGTAGAAAGTTATTCCTACTTTACTTACAAAAGTACTACAACTACAAAAAGTACTACAACCACAAAAAGTACTACAACCACAAAAAGTACTACAACTACAAAAAGTACTACAACTACAAAAAGTACTACAACTACAAAAAATTGAGGTACTTTTCTAAAACCAGATGGTTTCTGCCACAGGTTGCCACAGGTAGCAAAAATTGAAGGTAACTTACCAGATGTGTGTGAGTGCTCCATCGGGCATTACGCTTTATGGCTCCCACCACTGCGTTGATTTCCCCTTGTACGATGTAAATGTTCTTATCCACCATCCTGACAACCCTGAAAATAAAGGTAATTCAAATTAATCTCCTACCCCTCAGAATCATTGTCTTCCATAGATGAAACATAAAGTGGCTCTAGTCAAGAGGAGGCCTTCAACGATGCAAGACACTCTCAGATCTTTGTTTTGGGCATAGTAAAATACAAGTTATTACATACAACAAATACAGTTATTTCATCAAGAAGAAGACAAAAGGAAGACACTTGTCCATAGCGTGTTTTCAAGACCATGAGAGCAGACAGTTACTTACAGCAGGACATTTGTGATGCTAGAGACAACTTTGTCAAGGCATATTCCTCATTTTTTTCCAGTCCATGTAAGTTCACAGAAAGATAAAAGTGTTGGGATCCCAGGACAGACATCCATGACAATGCAATAACATGCACATCTCCAACACTTTGGCAAAGTCCCGGAGTTCCACACGGAACACAAAGCCAACCTTGTACTCTGTTAAATACGCATCAGTGGCTTGAATAAGCTGGCCAGAGCAGAACTCTTTGGGACTTAAAACATTGACAAAATAAAGTAATTTATAACAGATGTTGATTTCACACTTGCTTCGCAAAAAAAAAGCTTTCAAGGAAGCAGGCAAGTAAAAAAGACATGGGTAAGACCCCACAAAGAAATGAGCAAAACTAGAGACAAAACTGGATGGAACACATGGAGAAAAAGCTAAAGGCAGAAATCTATTTGCCTGTAGTCTGAGGTCTTGCAGGAAAAAAACTTTAACTGATGTACCCAGAGAGAGTCAGAAAAGGGGGAAAACAATTAAAAGTAAGAAATATTTATAATGGTCTGACAAAAAGAAACAAAGAGTGAATTACTATGGGACTGTTCTCTCTATACTAGCTATAGTCCAGATAGAGTCAAGCATAAAGAAATGAATAAGAATGGAAGGGGATAAACAGACACAACTGTTTATAAAGAATAAACAGGACTTTCAAAGAGGCCAGAGAGTCAGATGATACCATGTCTGTAAATAAGAATGATTTAGTTAAATGGCAGCCAAGTAATGATACTTTTTCAGAAAAATGAAAGGAAAATGAGGACTCCAGCTTAAAATCACAACAGGTCATCCATAGGGAAGCAAAAGGCTGAAAACAGATGAAACGTTGACCATAACAGTTCAAATCAGACAGGCTCATTTAAAAGACTTAGCTGGGGAGGGGAAGAAGGGTGCAAAAAAACAGAGAGTATGAGGATTTTTGCCCATGTAGCAAAACCAAAGCTGGAAGGAAATGATTTTGGTGCATTACTCAAGACCTCAAAAAGACCACCATAGAAATTTCAGAACATACATCCTTGCTCTGTCAGGTTTCATGTTAATTAACATGTCTGAATTATCAACAATGCTTCAAATACACAAATGTCCTCTGAAAGAGACTAATTTGTTTCAGGACTCCATAAATAAGAGAAAGAAAGCAAAGTATTACAAAATGATACCTTATCAAGGTATCAAGGATTGATGCCTTATCAAGGGATGGCATCGGATTTCTTACTTTGTTTTTTCATGTATTGGCAACAGAATGAGTCATCTTATGGCAAAATTGTTTTTAACTTTGTTAGATTAATTATACATAATGGTATTCCCCGGTGTAAAGACAAAAACATTTTACAATATAAGAACAGTCATAACAGACCAATCAGTAGTCTATCTCATTCACTAAAGGATGGTTCAGAAAAATAAACAAATAGCTCTCCCAAGCAATTTGCTTGTGCCCTGAAGAAAAAAGGTTTATATTCTTTCTCTACAGATGTATATAACAGAGCCACCAATATTCTTCCTTCTCATGTGTTTAATGCTTAAGAGATATTCCTGCCCTCAACAGTAAATTATTCCATATATATTAATATTATTAAAATTTATTAAAATACATTGATCACAATTTTTTCTACTCCACCTTGTTGTCTTTGCTTTAGTACATGGCCTTAATGGCAGAATTCTCCTCCATGAAAAATTCCTCAGTTATTTATTCCTTCTTTCAGTAATTTCAGTATTTTCTATATTTCTACACAGGTAGTTTCAGGAATCAAAACTCCAGTCCACACAACTTTTGAGGAAATATCTTATACATTCAAATTTGTCAAACCTAAGTTTTTCCTGTCTTCACTGTTACAAAACAGTACTGAGTGTGTAAATTGTGCAGCGCCATTCCAGGCTTTTAGCACTGACATGGATACATGATTTCAAAAGCCATGTAAATACCAGACAGAGGCATTACATACTTTGCACACATAGATACTCAATAGTTCTGACAACATTTCAAGTGATGCCAAAGCTTAAATGCTGTTCTGCATACTACTTAATCTGCTTGTAGGGCTCTTACATCTCCTCTACTTTTAACATAAAAGAACGAAGATGGAAAAAGCTGTTAAACTCACTCCTTCCTGAATGCAGGAGACTTAAAATGCCCAGCTAACTCTAAGCAGCAAAATATGAAAAAGATAAACACAAACCTACAACACACACCTTTTCCTTTTAACCTGCTGGGAAACTGAATGTCCTGATCCTTTCAAGAAAGGGTGTAAGAACTTGGCAGGGCTCTCCTGACAGATGAAAACCCTGCAAAACTTCAGGGGGTATTTTTGCACTTATGTCCTTTCATTGCTAACTACCCGAGAAGACTTGGTGAGAATGCACTCTTTTCCTCACTGCCTATTCCATTAAATATAACTTTATTCAAAAGTACAAGAATTCACTTTAACACGCCAACAAACTCCCTGGACTGGTGCAACTGAACTAACCTATTGTGCTGGAGATGCAAATTCACTCTCAGTCTCTGAACATCAGACATACAGCCCACTTCACCACCAACACTGGGTAGCGATGGGGGGCAATACTGCTTTATATTTGAACTTCCAGTTAACCAAGCAATAGCACACACATTCCAAAGTAAACCACAGCCAAATACTCTCACTCATGCAAAGGACCTTTGCAACTGTGTGCTGGAGAAGGAAACAGAAAATAACTACAGAGTGGGCAAAAAGCCAGACAGCTGTTTTCAAAGAGATGCACCTTGAAAGCCAAGGCCACCAAAAGCACCGTCTATCCCTGCAAAACTGTAAAAGTTTCTTTCAAGTAATGGATAAAGCTTCAGTCAACTGTACACTTCCCAAAGTTCTACCCCTTTTAAACCACTAAATAATTTCTGTATCTTCACCACAAGCAACAAGTGATCACACTTTAGAGCTCGGTATAAATGTACTATATTGAAAGAAGTTTTAAGACTGAAATTAATGCTCTGAAATGACATCGAAAAAGTTACATGTGTTACCAGACTAGCACTGAACAATCAGTTGGGTTTAAGAGAGTATGGTAAGAGTCAAGCCAGAACATTAAATATTTGTTCAACTAACAAAAAAAAAAATTGCTAACATTAATTCAGGCTTAATATTACACAGATATGGTATGAAAAATGGGATATTGTACAACTGTTGGTCGGATGGGTTAACAGAACTACTAATACTGAAAATCATTAAAACTTGCAAACAACCTCCCTGGTAAAGGCATGGTTCTGTCACCTCTTGATGTCTTCAGATGAAGATCAGAAGCCTTTCTTGAAAGCAATCTTTAATGTAACACAAGATAGTGTACTCAGTACAGAAACAGATGGTTGCAGTTTTGTTATCTTGAGTTAGGCAAAAAACCCCAGGAACGGTATCTAATAAATTTCAAATGTTTTTTAGTTCCTTAACCCTTGAGTTAGTGCTACATAAACTCCTGTCTATTTCTCATGATAGGTTCACGCATTTGCTTGAAGCTGCAGACCAGTCCTCAGGTTGGCTCCTGCACAGAACTTCAGCAGTGAGAACGACAGCTCCAAACCAAGGCAACAAGCTGCCCTGTTGGCACTTAGAGTGGGAACACTAAGTAGGAAAAAGTCGATGCCTAAGCATGTCATAAAAGAACAAAAGCTCACATTCATAACCTTCTCAAAACCTTCACCAGTGTTCTGTGGACGATAATTATCACTATTCTGAGATTTCTGAAAAATCACTTGTAAAATCTTCATATGAAAACAACAATAATATTGACATCTGAAAATGTTATCTCACATGTGCCCTGAACACTCCACTGCTTAACCTTGGAACATGCTACCCCAAAACACCCCAACATATAGGAACCCAAATTATTCCTGAGTATTACCATAGGAAGTCTTGGGTAGAGGTTTAGGAAACACTCCCTCCGCTACAGAGAAACATCTGCAGTTCTTCTGGAAACAAGCAAGAGTTAGCATCAGAAGTGACAAAGTCTGGCAGACCTCCAACAAGTCAGTTCTTCCTATCGCTACTAACTTTAGCCTTCAGCTATGACTGACTCGGCAAAACTACTCCAATAAATAACAGTAATGAAAAACAACATAATAACAACATATGCAAGAAAGGTAGTATTTCAAAGTAAGCTTCTGTTGGCCTAAATTTGCAATTTCTGACAGTGCATGAATAATCTACACAGTCCCTGACCTAGATTTGGCCACTCAAGTCCTGATAAAATACACTGCTACCAAAACACACAACCACGAATCACAAACAACTCTGCCTATCTCACAGCTAGCTAGGTTACCCAGAAGCCCAGCTGATAAGGAAAAGGCCCTTTTCTTCCTTCTAAACTGCATGTGGAAGGTACACAAACCTCTATCGGGAAATTTAACTTACTGGGCTTTTCATGTAGTAACTACCCTGCAATAAGCATCACAGGCAGCAAAAGTTCAGAGAACTTAGGGTATTACTCCAAAGGCTAGCTCCCAAGGCCTGGACAAAAGTGATATAAAGCAGTAATTTATAAGTATGGAAAGGAACTGTGCAGTCCAGTGATGCCATAATTCTGGGCAATTAAGATAAACATCAGGAACAACGTAAGGGTGGCACATCAGAAAGGGATGTGGGACAAGCTCCTCCACAAGCCTTCACAGTCAGCTGCAACAGTGAGATGGGCCTGGGAATCAAGGAGAGAAAGGCAACTCACATTTATCTGTCAAAACTGCATAGTAAACCCAAAACATAAGGTTAATATGGCAAGGGGCATTTTTTTTCTTCCAGCTACTTCATACTGTTGAGACGAGAAACATGCCACCACCTGAACTCATAACATACACACTAAGTGAGCTCTGAGTTTCCCCCTGCACCAGACAAAGGTTCTGACCATATCCAGGCAAAAGCCCGTTTCCACCAATTTTAAGCATCAAGAGCCCTGGACGCACGGTGAGCGGAGCTTGTGCAGGTGCAGCGCACATCGGGCACCTCCTCCGGCCCAGCTCGGGGCCCAGACCCCCCTCCTCCCCGACACCCGCACCCCGCGGCAGTCACAGCCGGGAAGGCCCGTCCGCCCCCGCCCCGTGGGCACTGTCACGCGTGTCAGCCCTGGCCCGGGGCGGGGGCCGCCACCCCCACCCCCTCCCCGCCCGCGGGGCTGCCCCGAGCCCGTCCCCGCCCCCGCCGGCCCCGCACGGCTCCCCCGCCACCTCGTCCTTCCCGTCCGCCCCCGCGTCGCGACAGTATCGCGACAGACGGTCGCTACCCGGCACTGACCCCCGCATCCAAAATGGCGGCGCGTGCTCCCCGCGGCGGCGGCCGCTTCACATAACCGGGCGGGCGGGCGGCGCCGCGGGCGGGAGGGAGGGCTCGGCCCCCGCTCTGCCCGCCCTTCCCTCCCTCCCTCCCGGCAGCGGTGGCGGCGGTGGCGGCGGAGCGCGGGGTCCCGGGGCACAGCAGGGCCGCCGGCACCGCTCACTCGCACTGACGTGGAAACGGCAGCACCGGGACCCGCTGCCTGGTTACTGCGCCGACCGACAGCCCGCGCAGCCAATCCGCACGCGGTGCGCCGCGCAGCGCCCCGCGGCGCCCAATGGGGACACGGTCTGGGACAGGAGGGGGCGGGCCCTGCAGTGACAGCGCAGCGAGCCAATGAGAGGTGGCAGGGTAGAGCAGCAGGGCACGCTGGCCAATCGCGTCGCGGTGCGGCACCGGAGCCGCGCCCGCGCCGGCGCAGACCGGGCAGCCAGGCGGAAGGCTGCGGGCGGGTGCCCGCGCAAAGCACTGTGGGTCGGGTGGGCGCAGGGCGGTGTCGGTGGCGGCGCCGGGACTGAGGGCCGGGACTGAAGGCTGGGAATGAAGTCTGTGGAGGACAGCGCCGGCACTGCACGGTCCGTGAGAGGAGGCACGGCCTCTCCCCCGTCCTGTGCGAGTGTTTCCCAGTTGGCTCTACAGCCTCTTCCAGCTCCTTATCTGGAGCACTCCGGGAGGTGGTGCCCTGCCGGCGTTTCTTTCCCTCCTGGACACGTCCCTGTGTCACAGCTCTGCTGCTCCTGCGCTGGAACAGCTCACCCAGACCAGCCCTGAGGGAGCAGGCAGGAGAATTCCAAAGGACTCGTGTTAGAACTCGTGTGGCAGCACCTATAGGATCACACACGGCCTCTCCCCTCTCCGCAGTCCTGCTCGCCAGTAACTCAGACCTGGACACAGCTGATGCTTTGCTCAAGTTGAGCTGCAAGCCCTGTGCTGTGGCCTCAGTTCATGCAGCCCAGTGAGCCTGGCAGACAGGGACCACAGCGGAGTTAAACTGCTCTGTGGAGCCACTTTATTGGCCTGCTCTTTGCAACAGGAGCAATCACAGCTTTGCAGCCATACAGCATCTGGCAGAATGAATTCTTGGTGCTGCCCTAACCTTCTCAGCCACTGTCTGTGTCTATGCCCCCAGGTCAATGCAGTGGACTTTAACGGCACTAATTGGCAGGGGTCACTCTGCTTGTTCAAGTCTCTGCCCACTGAACTTTGACAGAGGACAGAAGGTCCTTGCATTTACCTAACAGTTTTATAGCTCTGGCATCTTCAGCCAGGTCAGCTTAGGGATTGGTTGTGGCAGGTGTTAGAGTGGTCAAAGCAACATCTACCCCAAAATGTTACACTCTGTAGGGAAAACACAAATCACTGGAGACAAGGGAAAGGTCAAAGGATCAAAAACTATTCATTCACTTTCCTAATCACAAATTCATCTGCTGCAGTGTGAATGAAAGAGGGAAGTTCTCAAAGGCCCAAGGGAATGTCCACCAGGACTCTTGCCTGGCCAGCTGAACCCAAATATGAGGCTGACTCCAATGCCACCCTAAAAGATGGTCAAATACCATCATAGCTGCCCAAATATTGCCTGATCAAGATTCAATGTGTTTTAGACTGAAACTGCCTTTCTCTCCCAACTCCGACACCTGGAGGCCTGGGGACCTTCTTCAGCTGGGTGTTACCTGACAGCAAGTAGAAATCTTTGGATTTGGAAGCTATAAAACAGTGAAATATGCACCGTGCGCAGATTGCAAATGCGACCTAAGCGATGAGTGAAGGTTGGCAGAAGAAGTTACTAGTTACTAGTGTTTTCTTCTTCCCTTTTACCCTACTCCAGCAGCCACTAAAGCCCTGGTGGTATTTGCCAGACATTTGGAAATTCACAGGACTTCATCACTGCCACTCCATCCATCTGCTCCCTGCTCTGGGAAGGGGATTTCGGGTGCTGATTTGGCTATTGTACACAGCACAGCTCAGTCCAGGTCAGTCGCAAAGGGTCTGGACCCCCTTCCATGCCTTCTTGCCCCTTCCAGTGCCAGCTGTGCAGCTCAGGCTCCTGCCCAGTCCGACCTGGTGAATTGGCCCCTGCTAAGGTGTTATTTATGGAACCCTGTCACGGAGTTTGAAACCAAGCCAGGCAGGAGCCTTCTGCTTCACCCGACTGCATCTTAGTGCATTAATAAAGAGCAAACATTGCAATGTGCTTTGCATTTTTACTTACAGTCCAGCACTGCATTGTCTGGAGAGAGAAAAACAATATGGCATAGCCCCGTGCTGTCTGGGGAGGGGAGGGTTCACTCGCACGCACCCCAGAACTGCGTTCATCAGCCCTCAGACAGCCCAGCACCGCCCTGGCTGCATGGAAAATCTGCTGATGTGACAGTGCAGCACCAACACCCCCAGCCTGGCAGCAGTGGGGAAACCTGGTTTGCCTGTACTGCTTGATCCAGCAGCATTTGAACAGAGCGCTGCATAGCTGTGGGCAAGTGGGAGCACTCTGCACCAAAGGATCCAGGTGTAGGACCAAGACACAGGATGGTCCATTGTTCCTTTAATCCCAAGATAATGTAGTAGCTCTTACACACAGCATGGTACAATGAAACCAAAGATCAGAAAAGCAGTCTGCGCAAATCCCCCAGGTCCCTGCTATCTGGTCACGGAAGCTGGGCTTTATCGTCACTGCAAAGATGCAGCTTTTCAACAGTTTATGTCTTGGGTATTCTTCCTTAGTCCACAACGGAAGGGCTGCAAACTTACTGACTATCGTCCCCTCAGGCCTCACCCAGGTACCTGGTCAGCTCACCTACTTTCATCTGAGATACCTGAGCAGCCAGGCCCCTGCAAAGAACAGTGTCTCCATGGGGCACACCGGCTGCCTGCCTGTGATGGCCTGTCAGAAATCCATGCTGCCAACCACCTGTGCCTCTGCAATTGGCACCAACCTTGTATAGTCCATTACTCTTGCTCACCAGTTCACAGTCATCTTCAGAGCCCAGATATCAGACCCATGGGCACTTGCAACACAGAAATTTTCCATCAGGTTAAGTAGTCTGAGAGAGGCTGAACTTCTCCCCCTCCTCTTGGAGGCTTTTGCTATTTCTCAGAGGCTTAGTAAGGTCTCCAGAAAAGGGGCAGAAAGAGGGAGTTGTCTCAGAAGGTACAAGCAGTTGTCATGGCTAGAAACTACTTGCAGCCACTCTCCACGGAGTTAAGCATCCCAAAAATGCTACTGAATGCAGAACATAGTATTACTAAGAAGCTGCTCCTTTCCAGAGCAAGCTCAGGTAGAGGCTAGCCCAAAGCCAGCTGAAGGCTCTCCAAAGGAAAATTGATGTGCTGCATCTGGCACAACCTGCACTCGGGCTAGGACCTACAACTGAAGTAACTGAAGCAAAACTGAGAAAATCAGAAGTATTAAACCCCTTCTTTGAAAACTATACAAGCTATAAAAAAACTATACTGTAGCCTCCTAAGGCTAAAATACCCTGCCAGCTGTTCTACATAGCCCGTGTCTCCGGAACACACTTCCAGTGACATGGAACGCTCCTGATGAACTTCCCAATGTTTTCGTTGCCTCTTCTTGGCCAAGGCAAGCCATGCCTTTTTGGCAGGAGCACCCCAGGCTCAGTTAGTCATATCTTCGTCACCTCTTGGCTAGACTACAGCTACGTGATACACCTGGGCACGAAGCCCACAGTGCTTGGCAAATGCCAACTAGAAGAGCAGACTGCAGTAGGAGCCCTGGCTGCCACAAGTGCATCAAACCTACCCTCTGCTCCCTAGGCCACCTTCTGGAATGGAAGCCAAGCCAAATTCAAGCCTAAGTCCCAATCTTTAAGACATTTGATGGCATGGACCCAGCATGGCTAAAAGATCAGTTGAGACACAAAGATTGAACCCGTGATCAACAATCAACAATTCTGCCACTCTCCAAGAGCAGTGGACCCATCCAGCATGAGGACTATGTTTGCCTGTGGCAGAGACATGGTTTTCCCTGAGAACAAACTTTTCCCAGCTAGTGAAAAATGAAGGATGCTGAGTAATTCCTTTTGCATATCCCATCTCTCTGCCAAGACATGGATCAAGTTCACTCTAGGTTTAGTTTGTCTTTTCTCTTTCTTTTTTTTTTTTTTTTTCCTTTTCTATTTTATTTTATCTAAAATAGTAACATCTGTGTCCTGAACCCAGGTGACATTCTTGGTCTCCTCCTCAGCAATGAATTCTCCAGCTGGCAAGAGAAGATGCACTACAGATAAGAGGTCTTGACAAGATCTACATTTCAATGACAAGGGCTAGAGCCCTCCCTTCCAAAGAGACCCTTCAGGGGTCAGCCCAGCAGTTGCATAGAGGATGCCTTAATGACAGACTCCTACTGCAGGTCCCTGGATGGTCTAATCCATGAGGAACTAACTTGTGACATAGTGCCCAAGGGAAATAGCTAAAAATACATTTGTTTCATTATTACTTGTGAGTGTAAGCACTAACTTATTTTCTACAGGCTACTGATGGTGAAAGGTTTGGAGGGAGAGGGAGGAAATTCAAAATAAGTTCTCTTCATTGCTGCAGACCTTGCACAGGGTTTTCAGCTTCCCGGTGGCATGCGGTCACAGAGACAGACTGCCCCGTGGAAAGTGCTAGTGCTGTTACACTGTATCTGCTTCTCCTGATGGAGACAAGCCTTTGCTGGGATGGATTAAAATCTGGGCTGGAAAAAGATGTGGTCTAGCTTGCTGTCATTTTTGGCAGACAAAAGAGCAGTAAGGCAAACAGAAGCCCCAGATTACTACCATTAAGAAACCATGGTTATTTCTCATAAGTGTGTCAACATTTTGATTCCTTTGCAACTCTCTGTGTTTCTACTGAATTAACGTGTTTGTGCATATTTTGGAACAGTAATCCATAATACCTCTGTCTTCCTAACCTCTCTTTACATGCTGTGCTGCTTTGTGTGCATTTATCTTCCAGTACGCACCTCGATGCCATGTTATGCATTTAGCAGGCTCCATAAATATGGCTGGTAAATCATCCAGGGTTAAAATTCAGTCCTATTCTCACAATATTATTTCCTAATCTTTAAAATGTGTCAGTGGAAGATCTTGACAGTGACCTTTGGCATCATAAATCGGAGAGCAGGTTGACATGGGAATGACCTCAAGAAAATCAGACTGTAGAATCATGCATCCAGCTCCGTAAGAGTCTGGCAGGGATAAACCTCTCCCCTGGGCTTAGCAGCCAGGGCAGGACGTAAAGGCTAACCCCAGCTTCTACAAACTTCTCCCTGTAAGCAATTGCTTAGAGAGAAATGTGTGTGCAAACACATTCAAGACTTGCTATAGCGAGAACAAACATTTGGGGACATTCAGGGAGGGATCGCACCCTGCCCTCCTGCGCTGGGATTTCGCCATGAACTTCAGTGGGAGCTAGGCTGGATCCCAAAGAGCCATCAGCGGGCAGGAGGGCAGTGTTTCCCGCACAGCCGGCAGCCGCCGTATCCCGGGAGGAGCGGCACAGTAGCGGCAGGGAAGCGATTCTCGGTACCGCCGAGAGCCGCAACAGTGCGTCCGGTAACTTGCCTGTGATTAAACATCCCCTGCAACTGCTGCTCCATCGTGCAGGGGAACGCTTCCTGCAGCCGACTACGGACTTGGTTCCCTCAGAAACCTCTGGCTGGCTTGTGGCTCTAACTGCAAAGCCCGAACGGGCTCGCCGCGCCGGTACTGAGCGGCGCGGATGCTCAACACAGGGTACCGATGGCCAGGCACTGAAGGAGGCTGCAGTGCCTGCAGGGACAGCAGCAGTGTGTCCCTGTCCGTGCACATCCATACCCTGTCCCACACCCCGGGCGGCAGCGCCGCAGCCCCGCGCGCCAGAGCTGCCCCCGCACCCGCCCCGCCGCTCACCCTGCCCCGCAGCCGGGACGGGGCGGGGCCTATTGCCCGCCTCGGCCAATCCGAGAGCCAGACTGCCGCTGTATGCAAATGAGGCGCGGGGCGATTGGCCGGCGCGGGCTGGGGGCGGTGCCGGGGCGGGCGGCGCTGGACGGGGCGGGCGGCGGGCGCGCAGCTGGAATGGGGCGGGCGGGAGCGGCGCGCCCGGTGCAGCTGGCGGGGGGCGCCGGCCGCCCGCCATAAAGTGAATGGCCAGGGTGAATGGGAGGCAGTCGGCCGGCGCCCTCCGCCTACGCCCTCCCCGTGAGCCGCGGGCCGGCAGCGAGGCGCAGAGTGGCCGGGCAGCCGGGGGGATTTACTTTCTGACAGCGGCAGAGCAGCCCGGGCCGCGGGGCGGGGGTCAGCTGTGCCCCTCTCGCAGGATTAAGGCCGCCCAGCCGAGCCCTCATCTGGAGCCGCTGTAAGTGCCTTTCCGTCCTCGGCCTTCGGGGCGGGCTTCCCCTCTTCTTTCTCCGTGAGCTCCTTCATGCTAGCCCGGTCGGCCGTAACCTTTCCGACGCTGGCACAGGGTAGGAGCATCCCCAGCGGGGTGGATCGGCGCTCCCTGCCCGGCAGCACCGGGACAGCCCCGCTCCCGTGCGGGGCCCGCCTTCCGTCGCCTCCCCGGGCGGCAAGGGGCGGCAGCGAGATGCGGGCGGATCGCGCCCTGCAGTGCCGTCCAGAAGGGGTCCCGCGGCTGTGCGCGGCGGAACTGTCCCCCGGCGCTGCGGGGAGCGCTGCCTGCCCGGCGGGGCGCGGCGCTTCCACTGCTCTGTCCTTGCAGGGCCCGGCGGCCCCCAACTCGTCGCCGCCGGGGTGCCGCAGCCCCGGCCGTCCCCTCGGGGCCGTCGCGGGCCCCTTCCCGACAAGCGCAGCCGGAGTCTCTTGCCGTTACTAAACTTAGTCATTTTCCACTCGGGCGAGCGGGGCAGGGGCTGTTTAAATTAGCCGGGGCTCCCTGTAAATAACGGCGCTGCGGGCTGCGCCTCAGCTGTCTTCAGGGTCCGGGAGAGAAGGGCGCGGGGAGACATCGCCGGGGAAAAGGAAGGCAGCCCGACGGCTTTTGGACAGTTGGATAAATGATATTTATGTAATGGGCTAGCTCCTGTTTATAGCAGAGCCGACCTCCCTGTAGTGCCGGGAAAAGGCGAGCCGGTCTTTGCGGACGGAGCGAACCTGTCCCGGGACGCCGCTAGCTGCGGCGCGCTGGCGGATGGGGTGCCAGAGACCAGACTGGGAATAACAGACCTTAACAGACCTGGTCGGGCGGCCGGAGCTTGAGCACCGACCCCCGTGGCGGCTCTGTCGGAACCATCGAGCCGCCCAGGCGGAGCGCGGCCGCCCGGCGCTGGGAGGCTGCGGGCAGAACCGGCAGTCGGACCTCTGGGCGCTTGCACGGGCTCTCCCGCCTCCCCGGCGCCGGGGACACGGTGCAAACTGGCGTCCCTCCGCCTCGCTGGTGCTTGGGAAGTCCGGCCAACTGCAGCGGGCGCCCGACGGAGGCCAGTACCATCCGCTCCCCCGGCTATTCCCCGCTCAACGAGTGCGGCTCCGGGGGAAGGGCCAGCCCGCCAGCTCGGCACCCCCTTGTCCTTTCCCCCGACCTCCTCCTCAGAGCGAAAGTAAGGAACGGGTTCGTCCCGGCGGCCGCGGCTCTGGCGGGGGAGGGCGGCCGAGGCGGGGGCCGATACCCGCGCCTCGCCGCAGCTGCTGGAGCGGGCTCGGCGAGGGGGGGGGCGGCGGGCCCGGTGCCGCCGAGCAGGACACACCTGTCGGCCCCTCACCCGGCGCCCCCGCGGCTGGACAGCTGAGGGGACTAGTGGGGAGGGGGCTGGATTCCCCCTCGGCAGCGCCAGGGCCTTGCGGAGGCGCTGGAGGGGGTTGCCGCAGCCCCCCCCGTCGCCACTGGGGTTGGGCAGCTCGGGGCAGAGGTCCCCCGACCGGGGCTCCCGAGGCTCTGCGCCCCTTTCCCGCTCGGCCTGGGGGGTTACCGGGTGCAGAGCGTGGCAGCGCACGGGCGGCCGCAGAGGAGCACGCTGCTGCCGGACGCCGGTGCCCGGCAGAGCTCGGGCGGTGAGCCCCTGGCCGCCGCACCCGGCTCATGCTTCGAGCTGGCGGTGCAGGAATCAAAGCTAATTTCTCATCTGCCTCCCCGTTCCTTCACCTGAGAGGGAAGCAACTTCCCGACCGATGGGACCACGATCTATCTGTCCACTTTCTAAGTGGAGTCTAGGGCTGAAGGCAAAGAGAGAAATTTAGCGTCCCCCAGACAAGCTTGTGGGTCTTCCACACATGGCCCGTGGCTTGGAGGATGCCAAGGATGAAATGGCTCTATCCCCTCTACAATTTCGGGAGATGCTAAAAGCAACAGCTCAGGAAGGTGTCTTTCAGGAGAGTTGCCTCTGTTCCTATCCCACCTTGCAAAGACAGGGAAAGGACCACTTTGCTGGCGATGGGATCAGGGTCTCCCTGGCTCCCGGCACCACCTCCCAAGCCTCTCAGTCTGTCGGTGAGCTGAAGGGATGGGTGTTTGTGCAGGCTTTGATGGTGCCTTGCTGTGAGGGACAAAGGGCTGCCTGCGGGCTCCTGAGGGACTGTCAGAGCATGGTAGCTGCTTTCAGTCTCTGTAAATGTCCGCTGAAGCGGAGCAGGGTTTGATTTTTTTTATTATTATTTTTTTTTCCCATTAACAAATTGTTGCACCATGCCCAGTACTCCTTACAAGGAACCCTCACAAGGGAGATCTTTCCCTGACAGCCTGGAGAGGGGTCTGGGCGAAGGTAGTGGTTTTCTTACTGTTACTGTAGTTACTGGGTGTGCCTGACCTGCAGCCCAGGTTGCCCCCATGAAAGCCCACCTGTATTCCTGAGTTGTCTCCTGTCCAAGACAACCAATATCAATCTCTGTCAGAGAAACTGTTGCAAGCCTCACTTAATATCTATTACATTTCTATAAGGGCTTAATTCAGGCAATTAATAGATCTGCAAATTGTCACTGGATTGCAAAAGTATTGGTTAATGTACCCTACAGAGAGGTGGCAAAAAAGAATGGCATCTTCCCTCTGTCAGATGCTACCCAAAACCTTGAGATTGAGAGGTGAGGCTGACTTTGGAGACTGCCAAAAAGAAAAAACCAGAAACCTGATCTAGGAGACTGCTCCAAAAGGAAGATGAGATGAGCTGGGGACATGAGGTCTGTCTCGTGACCTGGCACATGTGCCCTGGCTTTGGGGACAGGGGAGGTACCTGGGCTGGGAACAAAGTCCCAGATGGGGAGTACTGGTTTCGTGCTGTGTGCCCTGCATCAGGAAGGCAGCGGGATGACACCGTGGGGCCATGGAGGGAGGAGGGGCAGAAACAGAACTGGCTGTGGCATCTCTGAACAGGCTCATCTATTTCTCTGGCTGTTTAAAAATGGACGATTGCTATTTACTTAGGGCCCGATGGCAGAGGGGGCAAAGCTCTCCCTCTTGCTGAGGGCCACCCGAGGCTGAGGGCATTAGGCTGTGCCAAGGCCGGGCATTTGCTGTTGGCTGGGGAACAGCCTCTACCAGCTGGCGTTGAAGTTAGTGCTGAGGCTGTAGGAAGAACCCTCTCTTGTCAACACCCAGCTGAGATGGGCTGGGGTTTCAGGCGGCTGGAGAAAGATTTCTGAGGCCAGTCCGCCACACTTCCCTTCCTCCCCTTTGTGTGCTGCTCCCCCTCGCCAGCACCCCTGCCCTCCTCCCATCTCACCTCTGAATATTAATGCCTCTGGCAGATTGGATAATAATGTGACTGGGAATTGAATGAAGCTGGTTATTAGCTCTGGGCTTCCTTGGGGCATTTAAGGGAGTCCACAGGCTGATCCTGGAAGCTTGGCAGCAAAAGGGACCAGGGCCAGACTCGGCACAGGGGGTTGCTTCTGTGGGAAAGGATTTGATTGAAATCCTCATCTCCCTCTGATGCCAGAGGAGGACAGGTACTGCAGCCTAGCCAGAGCTACAAATTCCTGTGGGATGGTTAGCAGTGGATCTGTTGGTTTTCAGCAAAAATTAACTATTAAAAGTTGTTTTCAGGAAGGAACTAGGAGATGTAGCTGAGCAGAAGCTGAGAAACATTTCTACTATGAGGCTTTAAAGAGCTGGAGAGTGTCAGAGTATTACCAAGCAGATTCAGGAAGGGGACAATCCTCTGTACACAAATAGGAAATTTCCTGCTGATTGGCAGCGTCCAGGTTCAAGCTCGTAGCATTCGCTTTTGAAGAGCTGCACCTTATTGTCTGTCTTCTCAGGATCCTCCTAGCCTTTCCATAGGTGGATCTCTGGATGCTGTAGCATGAAGGAAAATATCTCTGAGCAGAGGAGAAACTGAGCTCTGGCAGAATTACTTGATCTGGGCTAGAAATACAGTCTCTGTCCCCCGGACCCTCAATCTGATGCTCTTTGCTATCTCCTAAACCGCAACTTCACCAGAAAATAAACATTTACACACCGTTGAGTAGTGCAAAAGAGGAGGGAAACCAGAGCTGGGTTTGCAGAAACTGCTATTAATTTTGTCCGTCTGACTTTTCAACTGTTCAGAATGTTCAGAGATGCATTAATAGGGCTGTAGCAGCTACTAGGCATCTCAGCTGATCCCCAGCCTGGGGGAGCTGGGTCCCGCCTGAACTAAATTAACCCCTCAAAATCACCATAAGAACTACTGTGATTGAGACACCTGTTTGTAAACACCCATCAAACAAGTTCCACAGTCCCAAATCTGAGAACCTAAGAAGCACCTCTGTTGGGAGGATATAGTACATATGCCTCTCTAGATCTCATAGTCCTGATCCTACAGACTACTCTTTCTAAATAACTATATTTATTTGCTACTTGGGGAGCTTCAATGGTGTGGCATGGGCTGGAAGGCTCAGCACCCGCACAGCTGCCTGCAAAAACTGAAAAAGTACAAAAATAGAATAAAATTAATGACTGGAGAGTTTGCAGTTACTTTCACCTCTCTCCCTCTTCTTCGTTCCTTCTTCTCCTCAACTGCATTTAAAGCAGAAGCATCCTTCCCACCACCATTGTCTCTTCTCCCCTTCCAATGCTGCCATTTATGCGAGTCTAATTTTATTTTAAAAAGCTGATTATAAGTGACCATTGTGAAGCATGAGGATTTCACTCTAAATCAAGTTGACCTGTCTGCGTGTGGACATTTTTATTTACTTTTTTTTTTGAAAAGCAAATAAACATAGAATCCCTCCCACATAAAGCAGCTCCTCACTTAGATTTGAACACACTTTAAAAGAAATCTCTTTTGTTTTAGCCATTTTTATTTCCTGTTTGTTTCTGAGCTTAGACTTGACAATGAAAACCACATGAAATTCCCTTTTTGTTCCATCAGATTTATTTTTGGTGCCACAATATCCCAACTTCCAGTTCTACAACTTGGGATTTTTTTTTTGTTTGCATTTACTGCGAGGCTATTTTTTTAAAGCAAATGTATGCAGGTTTTCTTTCAAAATAAAATAAGAATTTCTAGAGGACTGGATGTATCAGAATGATTAAAAAAAATTAAATCTTTATGGTAAATTAATTGAGCTATAAAGGTCAGTCTTGGGATGGATCCATAACCTAACCAGGGAGAAATACCAAAGTAGAATATGCACTTATGTGTCCCATTTAAAAGGGTTTTACAGCTTAATATGTGTTGGGTATTTTTTATTAACGGTGATTAAAACCACCGGTGCCTGAGCTCAGATATACCCTAGTCCCGGTCAGGGTGGGAGGCTGAAAAGCCGTTCCCTTCTGTTCCTCCCTGCAGGAGAGGTTGCTCTCAGGGTGACAGGGGGCTGGGCGGGCAGAGGCATTTCTGGCTGTACGGCCCCATTCCCGGAGCAGGCTGCCCCGTCGTCGGAGGGAGATGGTGTGACCCAGGCAGCAGCCTTTTGAGACGGCTCACATCCCTCTGCCCCGTCCCTTTTCTCTCCGAGCCGCTTTGATGGGATCGCCCGAGGGCCAGACTGGCTGAGTAATTAGGGCTCTGCAGCTTCCTCTCCTACCCGCCCAAACTGCTTACCTCCCAAGGCTCCGCATGGGATGTGGCCTCGAGCAGATGGAAAAACTAAGGATTTGGCGGAGGAACCGGGGAGGGGAGAAAAAAAAAAAAAAAAAAAAAAGAAAAAAAGGAGAAGCAGACTTTGTCCTTAGGCAGCACACGGCATTTCAGGATCCCCCAAATCAAACCTCTTGGTTTTGCTGCTTGCGATATCTTTTGTGCCCCCGGATTTAGAGACACGGGACATTTCGTCACTGCCCCGGGTGGGGCACCTGGGCGAGAGGCTGCGGGAGAGGGGCTACCAGCTCCTCCCTGCTTGCCCACCCGCCCTTCCTCCTCCTCGGCCCCGATACCCGCGGTGTCACTGGTCACTGCGGGCGCACAGCAGGAAAACCCGGCGATGCGCGGGCCCGATCCTGCCAGATCAGGCCCCGCGCAAAGCGCTGCAGGATCGGCCCCGACAGTGTTTGCTAATCGCCTTCCTCGACTCCTTCAAACAGTGTCTGGGTAAACAGGCTGACCTTCGGGACATGTTGCAAGGTCCATAAAGACGGAGTGTGTGGGGGAGCAAGCTCCAGCATCCCTCCCGGAGCCACTCGCTTCTCGCCCCAGCCGTACCAGCTGCAGCATCGCAAGGAAGAGGGGAGGAGGGATACTGCGGGCTGAGATCATCCGCTTGTTTTATTCACAGCGGCCTTCGTCCTGCAAGGGTCTTCCTGCCAGAGAGCTTTAAAAAAAAATAAATATAAATTGCTTGGGGGGAGAAAAAAAAGACAAATCATCAGGAAACTTCACAGTCAGACACAGCAGACATCGGCTCCCTCCCGCGCTGTGGGTTTGCACTGTGAGACAACACACCCCTCAGAGAAAGCCAGACGTTTCTGGGCTCTTGTTGCCTTAACCAACGGAGCTGCTCTGTGGCCATGGTGGCTGGTGGGGCCATCACGGCCCTCCTGGCAGTCGCCCCTTTTCCCTTGGCAGCTCTGCGACCTTCTGGGCTCTGACAGATTGTCTTAAAACAACAATCTAGCACCACCCCTCCAAAAAAAAAAAAAAAAACAACCTTCTTTCTAGCTGCCGATTTTGCCAAGTTTTGTCATAGAACAAATGTTTATTATCAAGTCGAACTTCTCCAGAAAGGATTTCCAGCAGAAGTGCTGATGGATGGCAGACACTGGCAGTTCTACAGCGCACCGAGGTCAGACGGCCCTAAGGGTGTGACATGCCGATGGCAGGGAATCCTTCCTGACCTTCAACCCCCTGCATCACCCGCTTGATTAGGGGCTTTCTCAAGTGTGTTTACTAATTGTGAGAATCATTTACATCTTCGATAAAATCTGAGTCACCCACTGCCCCCTCCATCTGCATACAAATCTCCTGACAGCAGCTGGAGTCACAGAGCTCCAGTCCTTGATCTTGCTATCTGTGCCTCACTAAAATGGGGCAACTTTACAGCCACAGACTCTGCCCAGCTTCTGCAAGCACAGCCCCCACAGGAATTGGGCCAGTTTCTTTGACTGCCAGAATAATTAGTCAAATTCATGCAATCGCCCAAATAAATACAGCAACACATACCAATCTGCTGATGCCAGGCCCTGGTGGCCTTTGCTGCTGCATGAGCAGCGCGTGTCCGGCCCTGGGCTGCAGGCAGGCTGCCTGCACCTCTCATCCCTGCCTAGGATCCTGGCTTGCAACTGTCTCATCTCGCTCCTGGCGCTGCAAGAGTCCCTTGTCTGCTGTGGCTATGCAGCTATTTCTCATATGCAGGCACAGGCAGTTCCCTCAGTGGTGGTATGGGTTGCTTTGGAGCCAGCCTGATGGGGCTGCAGGAGTGGGCAAGGGCAGGCAGGGACGAGCGGGGCCGTTGTGTTCAGGCCAGGCCAACGCTTTAGCAGGTCCTTTGTTTTCGTTGCAAGATTTTCACAGGGAGAATTTCTTACTGAAATCAGTCTCTTTTCTCCCTTCCCTAAAACAAAGGGATTAATTTCCCTGAAGGACTTTTCTTCCCCCATAATTGCAAACCATGCCCTCACTCCCAGCACTCCTGCACTGTGGAGCCACACCGCACCAGCAACTTTGTGCGATTGAAATTTGTTTGGGCAAAATTGAGTCTTTGCTGATTTATTTTGTTCCAGATGCCTAACAAACAAAATAAGCCATAACAAAGCGTAGCTTTATTAATATAGCTGCATAGTCTGTCAGAAAGAAAATCACAGTCCTGGTTTAGAGAGCTGAGGTGCCAAAAGCCCCATTGAGGCAGAGCTAGAGAGGGACACTGGAAACCCAGCTGGACACAGCAAGACTTGCTGTACAGTGCTTACAAGAATGCAAGAAGTATGAATGTTTAGTTTAGGGAAAAAAACAACTTTGCAGAAATTATGGCAGGACTTTTTCTTCTGTGCTAGGATTAGAAATTAATTTCCGAATTTTGTGCGCTATTTCAGAAACTATCTGGGTAGGCTAAGGGCAGCACTGAGGTCCACAGATACTAATGCAAGTAACTTGCTTTAAGCCAAGCCCAAGCACGTTGCCCTGTCTCTGCAGAACCTACTGCTTCAGCTTGGCAGGGTCTGCACCAGTCTGGGGGCCACAAATACACCCACTGGGGAGAATGATGCACCATGTACAGGGCATGGTGACATCAGGGCACTTCCACGCCACAGGAGCTCAGTGTGGCCCATCAAATAAGCGGACAGGACACATTCCATTGTGGGCTTTTTTTGCTGTGGACATGGGTATGGAGCTGTCAATCCTTGGGACATTTCCATTGTGATAATCCTCCAGAATACAGGCAATCTATTAACTCTCTGCTGCCCAGAGCAGAAGTTTCAGCCATCACCCTCCTCTGCAGCGGGAGGTTCCTGTCAAAGTGAAGGAAGACGTAGCTTGCTCTCATGTTGCAGGCTGCCGCCAGCCCCAGGGAAATGCATTAAGCAGTGTCCAGCAAGGCTGGGCATTTCCCTAACACCTCTTATCTGAGGATCTAAAAGCACTTAAAGGAATTTTGCTTCATTACCTTCACCAGCTCAGATATGCTCATTAACATGATTTCTGAGATGAAGGATATAGTTCCAGAACAGTCCAGTAGTTTTACCTACATCATAAACGAAGTCAGGCACAGCACCTTACCTCCCTACCTCACATTATTGGAAACTTCTCCATAGAGCCATGCATGCAATGAGAAACAATCTGAACCCCCTTGTCAGAGAGCCAGCCTGTGCTGCCAGCTGTGGCCAGGGAGCCTGGCAGCAAGGGCCCAGGGCTGCTGCAGTTTGCATGGCACCATGCACTGCTGGCAGTGCTCTGCAGCCCACACCGTGTGTGGGGCAGTGCCAGGCAACTTGTTCTGACAGCAAAGATACTAAGTGCCTCAGGGAGCTTTGGCAATTCTTACTGATGGGAGGAATAAACCCCCCAAATCATGTTCCAGGCTTCAAAGCAGCACACACCATCCAGTGCCAGAACTCAAGGGGTAGTGCCCAGCTGCAAGGACTAAATTGAGAAATAAAGTTTATTATAACCTGTGACTCAGCCCTTGCTGGAGGTCAGTGATCCACTTTTGAGCGTGCACCCGAAAGCACTGCTCAGCCAGCCTGGGGCTGTGCACAGCCTGATGTTTTTGGAAGCAGGCAGCTTGTCTCTCCTGTCCCATAATGGCCCTGTGCTCTGGGTCACCAGTTGGCTGCTGCTGTTTATCTTCCAGTGATTAATGGTCACTCTTGGTTCCTGCTGCAATTCCATTAAGATTAGAGACTTGAAGCTACACTGAGATGTTTAGCAGTGGGTGACCCTGGTCTCCCTATAGCTGTATTTCTGTAGTCTTGAGGAAACAAAGATTAACTCTTGTCTGGCATCCCATATTTTTTGCTTTCTAGCAGCAGGGAAAGAGCCCCGTGCAGGCAGTGCTTGTGTTGGCTGGCAAAGAGACTCTCGGCTTGCTGAGCAATTCATGTGCTGTGCAGGTGTGACACTTGAAATCCCAGCCTGCAGGCACCCTGATGGCACCATCTCCTGAACAAATGCACGTATCCAGAGAACAAAATGCTCTTCCAGGAGGGAACAGGCACAGCCTCAGCCACTTCCTCTTTGACAAGCGGCAGAGGAAGAGGCATGGGCTGTTTCACCTTAGCTCAGCCCCTCATGGGGTCCATAGTGTAGAGGCAGATCATCTTCCTGAAAATGTGCAGTTAAATAGGGTCCCAAATATCTGTCTCTGCTAAAAGTAAACCAGCACACAGGGAATGTGAGCATGAGAAGAGTGAAGCAATTAGCAACACTCCATCAGGAATTGTGGATTCCTCTCAACAGTTTGACTTTTGCGATTGATGGAGCAAGAAGAGACAGCTCTGACCCTAAGAATCTAGTGTAACATCATACCTTCACCTCAGGCAATGGAAGAAAGAAAGGACACTTCCCTCCAACTGATTGCAGAGTGCCTTTCAGCCTGAGGGATAACCCTGAACTCTTTGTGGAGATCAGTGATTCCAAACAGAGGATTCAGCTACCGTGGCCCTGTCCGGAGGTAGAGGCAGCGGAGGAAGCTTACAGGTCCACAGGGCTGTGCTGATCTGCTGGAGACAGGCCAGCAGATCCTTGGGTCACCAGTGGTCCTTGTGCTGCTGCCTAAGAACCTGAAGCATCAGGTCCCTGGTAGTGCAGAGTGTCAAGCAGCACACACTTGTCAGTCTGAAGGCAGCTCTCAACAGGCAACATCCACATCACAAAAAACACCCCTAGAATGAGTCTTACCAGGCTTGAAGTTAGCCTTTATGTTTCCTTCCTGCCCCCTCAAAACAAACAAACAAACAAACAAACAAACAAACAAAGGCTTCTTTGCTCCCAGGTGATGGAGCAGCATGTTACTGAGAACCAGTACAGGGGTCACAGGGACCCTTGTTTCTTTTTTTGGGTAAACAAGGTCATGTAGGAGTGTCCTCCTTCTCCTGCCCCAGTAGCCCTGACTTGGGCAGCTGGGAACTGGGGCAGAAATAGAAAGGAGGTGAATCTGAAAGGAGAAAAAGCCTCAAGCCAGAATTGCCCTCCTGCTCTCCACCATGCCTGTGGAGCAGGGATGGCAACTCCCTGTCTAGCTGGAGGGTCTTGTGCAGGTGGCCTCAGCACCTTCTCCTGGGCACCAAGGAGAGGATGCACACACGCAGTGACTGGAAGAAGAGGTGTGTTTATTAAAGGTTTGGGAACCTTTATCTCAAGAATACTAACATATATCAATGGAAGGAGCTAAAGGTGCTGGAGCAGGCTAGGAGCCATGGCCAGTTTTACAAAACTGAAACCTCTGAGCAAGCCTGGCTGCCTGGTGCAAGTACAGGAGCTGTTGCAAAAGAAACTGTTCTTTTACGTTAAAAGAAAGTGAGATGAAGATTCAAATTGAGATGATAAGTTTGATTTTATCTAAAGATGGTTTTGAGGTGCCAATTTCAGTAACTCCTTGAGACCAGGCAAACAACTTAGCAGAAATGCCACAAAGGCTTAGCGTTGACTTTCTTAATGTTCTTAATGTCTCTGCCTAGAGTTAGATCTAGCCAATGTGGAAGAAAACTCTTTTATTTGAATCTGAAAGGGCTGCATAATCTAGAATAATACCTACAGCCCTTTGTGTCAGTAGCATGAGGTTACCTTTGGGTAAATACACTGGTACAGAGCTCATGTGCTGTCCCCATCGCAGACTTTTCCTGCTTTTATAACTATGGAGAAGATCCCCCACTCCCTTTGCTTTTGCTTCTCCATGGCCTCCTCACAGCGAACTGAGAAGGCATTCCTTGATGCCATCATATATGGCACATGCTATAGGTTATGCAATTACAAATATACATACAACATCTCCTCTTTGAAATCCTCATGGTTTTAAATTCAGTTCAGCCACAAGTCCCAGTTTCATCTTGAATACTGGCCACACTTTAATACCAGTTTTAATCTAGATGGCCACTGTATCCCTGAGGCAGGCCAAGCATGCTATGTTGTATCCAGCAGCTTGGATCAACCTTGCAACCGCTGCACTAGTGCAGTCAAGAATGGGGCATGAATTTTCAATAGCAGGACCGGGTTCCGCTGAGCCCTATACCTTGTATTGTCCTTTATACCTATGGAATCAGCTGTAAGACACCACCCACTGTTTTTTCTGTCTTCACTTTAGTTTGCACACATGAAAGCAATGCAAGATGTGCAAAAAAGAGCATACAGGACCCTGCACAGAAGGACACTGTCCTTGAGTAACAGCAAGACAGGAATATGAATTCCTCCTTAAATCTGGTCCAGTACAGAGTCAAGCCCTAGAAGAGAGGAAATTGTGCTTGACAGATGCAATCATATGCAAATGGCTGTAGAAGAGGGGAAATTATCATCTACAAACATTGGGCAGAAATTCCATCTGCTGCAGCCTCAAGAAGGGCTCTTAATAAATTCTGAGACAGCAAAGTGACACACATCTTAATCAAGACTTAATCCATGGAATTAATTCGCTGTGCGTTTCTGCATAATTCTGAGAGTAATGCTAAAAGCCGTGGCAATATCAGCAGCAGATGGACTCCCCCTACTCCATGCAAAGGTATTAAAGAAAACACAGCCCCTGTCACATCACTTCGTGTACATGCACATGGCAAAAAGCAACAGGGCTGTGCCCTGCTGCTGCCAGGAGCTTAACACAGCCGGCAGACATCAAAGGTCAGGCTTGCCACGAGGTGGAAATGGAAACCAGCTGCCTGGCAAAGATGGAGTCCTGCCACTTCTCTCCCACAGGAGAGGAGAAGCCCAGAGCAAGGCAAAGGTCTGGGGAACAGCACCAGGGCCCTTCATTAGATGCTGCTTCCAGAGAGCAGTAACTGAGGCTGATGTTGAGACATATCCTCCAGTACCTCGGAAAGGCTGGGAATGAAGATCAAGTGCAGGGGAGGGCTAGGGGTTTTGTGAGTGAGATCAGTTGCAGAAGCCAGCCAGATAACCATTAGAAATGGCTCCCTGCCCTCTCACTGCAGCCTGGAAAGCATGCGGCAGGTATGGGAATCAGCCTTGCCAAGGGCCCTGGTGGCAGCCTTGCAAAAATTGACAGGAGGCTTTAGACAGCTCTGAAAATACATTCTTAGTCACTGTCATCCACCTCCAAAGGAGGTGCAACAGCTCTGTGATTAATCTCTTGTTTACATGTTTAAACACCAGCACAGTCCCGACTGCCTTCAGCACGCTCCCTCCCTGATGCACATGGATTTGAGGGGCTGGGCAATCCTTCACCACCTAGAATCCAGTCTTCACAACTGACCTCCACCTGCAGTTTGGAAGTCCCAAACACTTGGTCCAAACCTCCCTAAACCCAGGGGTCCCAGATCCTGGCTCAGTGCACTGGCTGCTGTTATGTTTTAGAGGGAGAGGATCCCTAGCTGGGAAGGTGAGGTATCAGCTGGAGGTGGCTGCAGTTTCAGAAGCTGCTGTGGTCCCCTCCAAGCCTTCATAAACCATGCAGCGGTGACAATGGAACATCCTGCATTTGTCAGGGTTATGATCCAAAACTCAAATTAAGGGCTAGCACAGGGCCAGCTCACCTTTCCAAGGGGATGTGGCCAGACCTGGAGCACTTACTGCTTCACACCTGCCTCTTCATGAGCATCCAGTGTGGTCCAGAACAAAGTGGTGCTCTCAGCTGAGCTCCTCTGGGCAATACAGGTGGAGGGTGGAGGGGCCCCAAGGAAGCAAACGAGAGAATAATCATGAGAATAACTGATCTTGAGACAGAGAGGTGAGGAAAGAGGTGGCAGAGGAGTCACGGTGATTACTGCAGTTGTGTGGAGCAGCACTGCCAGCTTCCCAGTTGGAATGCTTTCATCTAGGGGAGATGCCTCACCAGTACAGAACAGTCACTTGAGGGGACATGGGGAGCCTTCAGTCAGGATGACCTAAGGTTGGAAGTGAACTGCTTCTGCAGCCAGGATCACTAGTTCCCAGGCACCCAAGGGCATGTAATGTGATTCCCGTGTTAATTCAGGTTCCAGAGGTCCTTATGTACCCCAAAGGAGTCCACTTATACTGCCTGGGTCCCTGCTTATAGCAGTGCCTGTGGAGGCAGATGTGCCTTCGTATCAGTGCCGGGCACGGAAGTGTTTTTCTTTTGGGATGTGTGCATGTAGTGCTCTCTGGACAGCTTTAATTGGGCTTGACCAGCTTGTGGAAAAGCAAGAGAGAAAGAGGGCAGGGAGGATGAGAGAGGTGGGATGACTGGGGAAGGTGCTAACAGCCCTTGGCTGGCCCAGAACCACTTCCTCAGATCTCCATTACACAGCATGCTCCCGGCGTTGCTATTTCAGTCTGAATGTCACCTATAAATTGGAGGCTCTTTCTCTGAAGGCTGCAAATAGAAGTGTCACTAGATGATCTTTGATTTATAGAGAAGCTCAGCAGAAAGCCAGGTATGTCCATTTTCCAGCCAAGAAACTCAGAGGGGTCCAAGGATCACATAGGGATCCTTTGCTTTTCCTAGACCTTTCCTCAAGGGTTGGCAAGTCCCTGCCAGAGGGTGTGGGGAGAGGTCGCACACATAGATTCGTCTCCCTGATCACCCTGTGACTGCTGTTTTTCAGATTCCTCCTCCTCCACCACCCATCCCTGCCCCATGGATTTCAACCTTCTGGCAGACGCAGAGGCTCGCAGCCCAGCCTTGTCTCTCTCGGACTCTGGAACTCCTCAACACGAGCACAGCTGCAAAGGGCAGGACCACAGTGGTGAGTGCAAGGCTCAAGATGCAAGAAAGACCCTGACCTGTCGTTTTGGGTCGATGTGGGTTGCCAGTGGCTTGCAGGAGCCGGCAGCAGGGCTCCCAGGGATACGCTGAGCTTCCTGTTGTGCCGGGAGCCAGCACAATGCCATAGCAGCATGGCTGTCCCAGCACGCAGGGAGAAGGCATAGGGGTGCATGTGGCAGTGACAGCCATCGGGAGGGCAAGGCCACCATCCCAGCCATGGGGTTGCCTCGCCCTGGCTGCAGGTAGCCACTGCTCACAGAGGGCACAGCCCATGGCAGGCAGGAGCCAGGCAAGCCAGGTCAAAGCCCAAGCAAGATTTTATTGTGTTTGCCTGAACAGGATCCCCAGAGCAGTAGAGCTCTCCCCACAACATAGGAAATCTTACCCAAGGCACAGAAGGCTACACCAAATTTTAAACTGCCCCCCCCCCCTTTTTTTTTTTTTAACTCTGTTTAAATTGTTTAGGTTTAAACTTTCAATGCTAAAGGTAAACCGTGGGCTGAACTTCCCAGGTTCAGGCAATAAGAAGGAAGGGAAGCACTGTCTTCTTCCTGCTTTAACTGAAGAAGCCTGTTCACCTGTGCCTTGGTTCAAGGCTCTGCAGCAGGCTGTTGCTCTCCCCAGGAGGTGCCTCTGACCATTCCCAAAGGCTGAACAAACTGCAAGTCTGCTGCATTCTTTATCAGGCTCTGAGTAAGAAACATCACCATTCACACCTGTTCAGAAATTAGCTACCAGATGCTCTGGCTTCCCCTGGATTTTGCATCTGTCCGGTGACTGCTCCATCCCTTATTACTCTAGATGTGTCAGGACAATGCAAAGCTACTCCTGCCAGTGCTAGTATGAGGGGAGGTGAGGGCTGGGGACAGCCTGTTGCTCTTTGTGTAAAGCCTCCAGGCTCACTCATGTGCAAATGCTAATAAGTTAATGATGCAGATTAACATTCCCCAGAGTAAGTATCATGAAGGGAGTTAAGGTGGGATAACTATGGTCAGAGAATCCACCCGCCAAATTTCACACTGCACTTGTACCTTAGTTGGGCACATCCCCAAGCTCAGTGGCTCCTCGTCAGCTGCTTTGGATGCATGGCAGCGTCTCCATTCAAGTGGCCTTCCCAATCAGGCCCACCCTGGCATGCCACAGAACTGCCAGTTCAGACGCTGACTTTTTTTCCATTAGACATGAGCAGCTAATTCCAGCTATGACTGCAGTCGTTTCATTGAGTGGGCGAACGTGCACGAGATATATTCCACAACCTATTCTGGGGTGACAATAAATGCTGGATGCCTGGCTACATCACTCCCCACTGTCTTAAATGGTCTAGAAATAAAATGGTTCTGGGAGGTGAGTGTTTGTAAGCCCTACCTGCAGCAGTGTCAGGCAGAGCAGAGCTGGCTACCAAGGGCTGCCCGGGGCAGGGTGGGGCTGCACTTCTGGCACTTCTTGACTCTCCTCAGGAGAGCAGCTTTCCTACTTCTCTTTGGCCCTGTTTCGCTTATCCACAGAGTAAGAGATCCTGAGGAAACGAACACAAACCTTGCTTGTCTGAGCTCAGCTCTCAGGGATCTCAAGTGTTCTCCGATAGCATGGCATGGTTTGTGACACCCCCTTCTGTTGGTTTCATCAGGCAGCACAGGCAGGAGGAGAGCAAGGATGAGGAGTGAGGTGGGTGAAGAACCGCCCCATGTTTCCCCATATTGTGTTCCTCAGCATGGATTCAGGGCACCCACATCCTTTATGTGGGCTCCCTTCTTTCCCTGTATTGCTACATTGCTGATCCCCACTGCAGTGTCAAATCTCTGCCCCATTTACAGAGAGCACTTCTTCCTTGCATAGAGAGGAAGCAGAAAAGATGAGACTCCCTATAAGCAATGCTTAGAAAGAGCTACAGGTAGCAGGTATGGAAACAAAGAGGACAAGATGAACTTGTAACTGCAGGAATTTTTTCTGGCTCAAAGTTGGGATTCCTACTTCTCCTTAGACTTAATAAGATTTATGAAAAAGTCTACACCAGAAGGTACTGAGAAGATGAATACCAAAGCAAGATACTTGGTTATCTTTTCCACCCAGATGCAGCCCATAAGCCAGTGGTACCTTCACTCCATTCTCCTTCCCTCTCGGTATAGTTTCTTCCTGAGTGAAGAAGGGCAGTCCTGAGCAGGAGCTCCTGATTAGGGCACAGCCTCCTGCTGCACAACAGCCTCTTTGGAAACCAACATTTGTCTGGGACTCTGGTGAGAACATATCCCCTGTATGCATCAGGCTCCTAATTAACACAGACTCAGCAGATGAACAAACAAACCAAACGTTGTCAGTTCTTCTGTACTGAGCCATTCCTAATAACTAGCTCAGATGTGGCGGCATCACTCCCCTTTTAATGTTTTGGAGACGGATAACGCATGACTTTTCCCCCTTCCAATACTGGATTAGAGCATTCAGCTAGAGAAGTCAGATTTATATCCTTGGCAAGAACTACTAACAAAAAATTCACATTAAGAGCATGCTTCCAAGAGTCCTGCTGAACTTGGGATCCCCACATAAAGATGCTCATGAAAATGAGAAGAGTACCACTAGACCACAGGCAGCTCTTTCGTTCCACTTTTCAGTTCCTATGGCTTTGTCTCAAGAGTGGACTGTGAAAGTTCTTGTACAGATACACCCTGGATGGAAACACAAGCTGGTCCTGGCACTGGGAACAGGACATGGCACCTTCCTGCTTGGAAGAACCAGCTTACATCCTGCTGCTGTGAACAATGGCCATCTCACTCTCCCTGCATTCACATTCCTGCTAGAGATAGCATTAGATGTGCCACAGAACCAGAGGTGGGTGGTGAGGAGCCTGTGGGGAACCCACATTGCTTCAGTCAGTGCAAGATGTACCCACAAACCTGTGACCACACTCAGGCCTTTCTCTGCTGAGAGCGAGTGCCCCTTCTGCAAATGCTCCTGTGACTCCAGCATTGCTCCGTTTGGAGAAGGGCAAGTACAAGAAGGGTTTTCCAGGAACAGCAGGAAGAGATTTCTGAATTAACAAGCTGTCACAGGAATGGGGTAGTGGCACCAGGTTCCTGAGACAGGAACATCTTCAAGGGCTGGGCTCCATTAAAGCACCTGCTGTTGGCACAGCACTGCCCTGCAGCAGAATCCTTTCTCTGTCGAGGCTTTGATGCTTTAAAGCCTCCTCCCTATGCCCCATAAAAGCCAAACGGAAAAGATGGAGCCTAATTTCCAGAGCATACCCATCTGGCTTGAGGAACCCTCTTTCTCCTCTCTCAACTGTATTCCACGCTACTGTTTTCTTGCCTCTCTGCTTTTCAAGGAGCTGTACCAGACACCTTCATGCTCAGATTTTTCTGGACTTTGAATCCTTTTGAGCTTTCCACTCAAAGAACTACAACCAAACAAAAATCCGAATTTCAGCAGAGTGATGTCAGGATTTTTTAAAACGTTTTTCTCCCAAGCGGAACAGTTTGGGAGCTTATTTGCAATAATTTCTATTTAGTTTAGCTATTTCCCACTGTAAAAGGACACCTCTCCTCCTGCTGAAGACCTGATTTTCACCTGGCTTCTAGATCAGAGGTAGGAGAAGTTAAACATCAGAAATTATTTATTTTCACTGGAATAATTTTCTCCTATGGTGACTCATCATGATTCTCAGCAGAATTAAACACAAGCTGTAGCTTTCTTCCATCAAAAAAAGAAAATGACCCATTTGAGCATTTGGGCAATCTATGGAGGACAACTACAGGGAAGATACTTATTTTTTCATTCTGCCCCTGTTTGCAGAGTACCAACGGCACCAAAAGGGGCTGTGGCACAGGGAGGCAACTGGCTGCTCACCTCCAGCCACAGCAGCCCAAAGCTCAGCATTGAGACATGGTCTCAATGCCCAGGAGGAAGCTGAGCTGTATGTTTTGGTTAGATACCAGTGGAACACTGGAAAGTTTTGAGATGTTCATTTAGGGGGCAACAAAATGAAAGACATTGCCTTTAGGAGAGGAGAGTCTGAGTGAGGAGAAGGGCAGAGGCAGGAGGAAAGGGAGATGCTGGAATACTTCATGGTAAGGTCTGAGAGGCCTTTTCCTACTTTTTAAAAATCAAAATATGTGCGCCTAAGTAAGAAGGTAGACGACCGAGAAGGGAGGAAGGGTGAAAATTTGTGTTTCTCGGGTTTTTGAGTTAATTTTGAGTTTCTCAGGTTTCTCAGTTAATTGAGCAGCCTCAACTTGCTATCATTGGCAATTTGCCTTTTCCCATCACTTGTCCACAGCGACATTACTGGATCTTTTGCTGTGCCATAAGCATTAATTTCTCTTCAGTTTTTCTAGAGGGCAGAGAGTTTTAAGCATAGTAAGAACCTGCTAACCTGGGTAAGTTCTGCCACAATCACCCATGTGAACTGCAACAGACGAAAACCAGAGACTGGAAGTTTGGAAAATCTAAATCCAGTCACTTGGAAGATAATACCTATTATGGCAGTTAAAGGAGGGCAAGCTGTGCTGCACCAAGGGGCCATTGTTTTTGGTGCAGGGTGGATGCCTGCTCACAAGGACAAGGGAGGGAGATGGGACCATAAACGGTGGCTGAAGTGGAGGGGGACCTCACTGAGCATGCACTGATTGCTCCAAGGATAGGCTCCCCAGCTGCATCCAAGCCCTCAAGTTAACTCAGGCTATCTCTCCCATTCTTTCTGTTTCTCACACAGACACCGAGAAGTCCCAGCAAAACCAGACGGACGACTCCAACCCTGAAGACGGCTCGCTCAAGAAGAAGCAGAGGAGGCAAAGGACACACTTCACCAGCCAGCAGCTCCAAGAGCTGGAAGCCACTTTCCAGAGAAACCGTTACCCAGACATGAGCACCAGGGAGGAGATTGCAGTCTGGACCAACTTGACAGAGGCACGAGTCCGGGTAGGACTGCAGCTCTTCCACCTTCCTGGGCCTGTGTTTGTGGGGAAGAAGCCTGCTGTGATACAAGGACAAAACTGTCCCCAAACCAAGGAAGGAATTTGGAGCACTAGAAAATGTCCATCTTGGAAACACCTCACCAAACTCTACACTTGAGATTTGACACATCGAGCCATACCCATATCACCCCGTGCTGGTGGTGCCTTCCCCCTCCAAGGCCACCTTGCATTTACATAGGGAGATACAAAGCCCAGGCTCTGCCCCACAGAGCACCACCAGCTGGCTGCCTCGACCCAGCAGACCCCTTCCTTGTAGTGCCATCATTCCCCAGCCCTAGCCTTGCTGGAGGGCACTCTTTGGAGCTCATAAACCACTGCCCAATCACAGGCTCGGTATGGCATTGCTCCAGCTGGAATGAGAGCTTCTCCCTGCTACTAGAAATATGAGTTGGCAGCACCATGAATAGCCTTCCAGCAGCTTCCATGCTCTAGGAAGTTATATTGTTTGAGCCCCTCCAACACTAACAGATTTTTCTGTTAGAAGACAGACTTATAACACCCCACCCCAAGCTGGTCCTGAAGTAAAGTAAAAACAAGAGAGGTTATTTCCTCTGTTCAGCACCTCTCAGGACACATCCCCAAATACTTTGCTCCAAGTCACACCACTCCAACCTCACCTCCTGGCTTTGGTCACTCAGAAGTACAGGAAGTATTTTCCTCTCTTTTCCCTATATAAAAGGCATCTGTTTGTTGAGTGAGGTGGGTTATTCTGTGTGTTGTGAAATGGCAGTGGTTAGAATTTGATCTAAGTGGTGATTCTTGCTGGGAGATGACCCTGCAGCCCAGACATCTTGCTGACACTCTTTCCTGATGCTCAGCCTCCCAGCTCCCTGGCAGCATCCCCAGCCCTTTGCTCTGGGTTTGCTAGGTAAAGAAACCAGGGCAAGGCCCCTTCCAAGGACAGCCCAGAGAGATTTCTATGATTCTATGATTTCCATGCCCTCCTTCTCTGTCTCTTGCAGGTCTGGTTCAAAAACCGCAGAGCTAAATGGAGGAAGCGAGAGAGGAACCAACAGGCTGAACTGTGCAAGAACAGCTTTGGAGCCCAGTTCAATGGACTGATGCAGCCTTACGATGATGTGTATTCCAGCTATTCCTACAACAACTGGGCCACCAAGGGCCTCGCCACCAGCCCGCTTTCGGCCAAGAGCTTTCCCTTCTTCAACTCCATGAACGTCAGTCCCCTCTCCTCCCAGCCCATGTTCTCCCCACCTAGCTCCATCACCTCAATGACCATGCCTTCATCCATGGTCCCTTCCGCAGTGACCGGAGTACCGGCCTCTAGCCTCAACAACCTGGGAAACATCAACAACCTGAACAGCCCGAGCCTCAACTCTGCTGTCTCATCCAGTGCCTGTCCTTACGCCTCAACAGCCAGCCCCTACATGTACAGGGACACATGCAACTCCAGCCTGGCCAGCCTGCGGCTGAAGGCCAAGCAGCACGCCAACTTCACCTACCCGGCAGTGCAGACGGCAGCTTCCAACCTGAGCCCTTGCCAATACGCCGTGGATAGGCCTGTATGAAGGGCTGCCCTCTGCCAACCAGGGACTTGACCTTAGCCTGACAAAAGGAGACCTTTAGCCCTACAACAGCGTACGTCCTGCAGAGAATGAGAGTGAACATGAGAGCGTAAGAGGGAGAGAGAGAGAGAGAGAAGTGAGCAGGCAGACGAACCTTTATGAAGATTTGTCTATCGTATGGTGAATTTTGACTGTCTTTCCCCTTCAAAACCCCTTCCCTTCTTGCCTACCAAAACTCCTCCTCCTCCATAAAGAAACCAAAACAGTCTACTGGAAGCCCTAATGGAGAAATAGGAGCCCCAACATGCAGGGTGCCTGACCCATGGGCAGCAGAACCAAGTTTCAATCTGCCCCTCCAAACTCCACAGGGGTGAGCCTCCCATATTCCTGGAACAGCCACTCTTCACCCCTGCAGGGAATAGCCAGAGATAGGACAATGTGAGTGGTGCCATTTGGTGCTTGGCTGACCTGTTTTCTCTGCACATGTGCAAGACTTCAGTTAAAGATATCTTGCCCATTTATTTATCGTAAGGATAATGAAGCCAGTAAGGAAGCCTTGTCTCAGTTGATTGGCATCTCTCTTTATAATGCATATACACATGGCCCTTCAGACTTGAAGTCTTTGGAGCTGGGGGTTGTAAGAATATAAAATATGTGTCTGTATATGTATCTTATATATATACAAATACATATATAGACATTAAAATATGCTTTTTTGGTTTTTATGTGAAATAACCTATAAAGTAGACCTTAAAACCAAAAACCCTGTAAAGGAAGCACATCCACTGAGGCAGCATCCTGCCTGTCATGCTTTACTGCTTCAGCCATTTCCAGTCAGACACAAACACTGTTGTCAGTGTACATCCGAAACAGCCCTTTTTGCAACCATCAGCTCCTCCTTGCACATCTCCTTCCCTTCCCTTCTCCAAATCCCATTTCCAAAAAAGATAATAAAATAAAAGTTGGCACAATCCCTTTAAGCTTCTGCTTGTCTGATTATTGAGAGCACAAACCTGCATCCGAAGATATTGAAATCAAGTGCCAGCAGCCCAGGCAAGAGAGAGCATCCTTAGGAGCACCAGCATGAGGCAACCCAAGCTGGAACAGGGCTGAGTTTTGGAGGAGCCATCTCTGTTCCTCACTTACAAATCAAACACCTGGCTCCTCAGAAAAATAAAAGCCCACAGACCCAGTATGAAGAGGAACACAAGTCCCCTCCCTGCTCCCTGTCTACATGCACCCACTGCAGCAGGAAGGTTGAGTCTCTCCTGGCTCAGGCTTCCTCACTGTGCAGGATGGGGCCAGCACCTTTGTGCCCCCAAAGCCAAGGGCAGGGGAAGCCCCCAGGCACTCCTGCTCTGAGCAGTGGTCCCCAGGGGAGAGGCCAGCAGCAGCAACCTGCCCTGCTCAGTTTCTGTTGGGAAAGCTGCAAAACAGAGGTTGCCCTCCCAAGATACACATTCACCTGGGGAACCTGCTGCTTCAGCCAATGCAGAGGGATGCAGCAGGTCTCTCCAAGGGCCCCAGGAAGCTCCAAGGCAGCAGGGGAGCAGGACATCCCTACTTAGTGCAAACACCTTTCCCTTCATCAGGCACAAACTCCAAGGGGAAAGAACAACCCCAATATTTTACTTTTCTCTTAAGAAAGAAGAAAAACAACCCAGCATCTCTTCACAACAAACTAACAGGTCAGGCAAATCTGGCATAAACCATGTTTCTGCAATGTTAGCATGCAGAGAGAAAGCAAGTTCTTTGTTAAGAATGGATGCTCACTGGGACACAGTAAGTGCTTTCTCACAAACAAAGCATATAAACTGTTCAGTCTTTGCTAAAGCCTATTCCCTAGGGAGCAGTTACTACTGAAGGTATTGGTGAGTACATGCTGAAAGCAGTCACAAGTGTCAGCCCACCATCACTGTAACAAATTATTTTTTGCTCTGAGCTAACCCATAATGAGGGAGCCAAGTCATCCTGCTGAAACAGCTAACAGTGGAAGCACAACCCTATCTGCAGCATGCATTCAAAGATCAAGTGTAAACATATAAACCATAGACATAGTGGATCCCAAACAAGACTTTTCTGGATCCTACCTTGCCACTGGGCACCAGTGCTGCTGAGGTACCTTCAGTGATTAATCTCCTTTCTGTGCTAGAACTGCCATCCAGCAGCCTTTCCACCAAATACACACCTCACCTTGGTGCTATTGTGCTTAAGTCCCTTCTCTGACACAGTTTTTCCACCTAAGGAAAGAAAGAAGGGCCTGGGCTTCTCTCTAATATCTTCTCCTCCACTGAGCCTGACTCGTAGCTGAGTCCAACTCCTCTCCCTGATAATCCAAGCTAGGTGGTTCCACAACCCTCTCCTACTGTCTTGATGAGGAGCTGAGCTCTTTACACACCCCATCCTTGCCCTCCTCCTTTTCCATACACCCTGCGCCTCCACCCTGTGCTGGACTCAAGCACAGGTGGGAACATGGCAAAGTTGGAATAAGCATCTTTCATAAAGATGCAGCTTTACCTGGAAAAGAATTTGAAGGGAGATCCAGCTTTCCTTTCACTTGGGTGGTGTTTCTATGGAGGGAAAGAAAATGCTCCTTTCTCTTCCCTGCATCGGAAGCCAAAAGTAACTTGAGCTCTTCCTTCCCTTTTCATCAAAGATGTGTTTTGTCTTGAGCAGTTTTGGTGTAGCTTTGGTGGTTCTCCATGCTTGTGAAGATCCTGTACTTGTCTCACAGAGAAGATGAGGTTTGGTTGGGGTGGGGTGGGGCTGTACAAGGCTGGCTGCTGCTGACTGTTGCAGGATTCAGTGGATGAAAGATACGCCCGACTATGCAGAGCAGAAGGCCAACTCCAGCACATGTTTCTCACTGTCTCCTTTGTGAGGCTTTGGGGAAAAGTCAAGACTTAGTTTAGGTACTGATTTTTCAGCCTGAGGTTTTCTATGCAGTCATTTCAATTAACATTACTCCAGGCCACTCTGATTTCTAAGCAGGACAAACTCAGTCAGTACTCGCACGAGGTAACTGGTACATGCCAGTGTGTGTGGCCAGTGGCTCTGCAGGCTGGCCTAGTTGGCTCAAGTTTCTCCTTCCCAGTGCTGTACAGAGATGTTCTCGTCTGTCTCTGCAGCCAAAGGTATTGCACCATGTAGGATCCAAACCAGGTGACAAACCACACACCAGCTCTGAGCTGAGAGCGCTTTGTACAATGACCTAATGACTGACACAACCTTAAAATCTGCAGAAAACAGAGATGGCCAAAAGCAAATAACTAAGTAAGCAAGTTGGCAGCAGAGAGCTCTGGGAGAGGTCCCCTGTTTTCCAAATGCCACCTGCCTTCCTGATGCTGCTGGGCCAGTACAGCCTTCCACGTTCAGCTCCCTCCCCGTGGGGCCAGGACATGGACATCATGCTCTCTGGTCCAGCACAAACACAGCAGGTTTACTACAGGTGTACTACAGACCTCCTCCAGGACCTCTCTCTCTCACCCAAGTCTCCAGTACCTTCACAGCTGTATCTTCTTAGTACTGTAAACAAAGCAGGCCATTTTTAGCAGAGTCCTGCTTATTCTGAAGACCTGTTAGGCAGATAACTTTGTCACTGGATACTTCCCAATCTGCAGATTTAGCAAGTGCACATTCTCCTCCATCATCCAGGTCATTAATGGAAATGCTGAGCAAAACCAGTCCTGGAACAGATGTCCCTGAACCTCACTCAACAGACCCCTTCCTTTTCAACAGTGAACTGTGGATAACTCTCTGGTTATAATTATTCAGAGGGTTTTGTACCTACCCGATGTCTCATCTAGATGGCATAAAGGGCTCTTCTTCACCATGCCATTGCCCCATCATAAAGGAAATTTGGATTATTTTGACCAGATTCTGTTCTTGAGGGGTACATATACCTCCTGTTCATCTCCACTGCTTACAAATAGTGAAATTATTTGTTCTAGCATTTTTTGGGTAGTGATGGGGCTGGGATTTAACTATCAGCAGTCCCTGGCTTTTGGTCCCAGTCCCCATTTTGAAGAGGGGGTACAAAGCTTGCATTTTACAGTCTTTCCAAGCTTCAGTGTCCCTCAAAAATTCGCACAGATAACAATAACTAATTTTGAGATTGCTTTGTGTGAAGTTCACCACACCCAAATGGTCTGAAAAACTCCTGTTTACCTAAATACTCTCTTCCTGGCACTTTTCTTACTCAAAGACAGCCTTTAGCCCCCATCACCGGCATGGCTTGTGCTCTCCGTTTCCCCGTAGCTGTCTGAGTCTGAAGGCGAAGCCAAAGTGCACCGAACAGTTGGGTGTCCTGAGTGGCTGCCGTCATTGCTTCCCCTCCACCGAAAAGCAGCACAGCACAGACCCTATTTAGTATCCTCTTGTTCATACAACGAAGGATGTTTTCTTACTCTCCTTCCTCGGTGCGTGCTGTCAGCAGAGCCCCGAATTGCGGGGTGGATGGAAACGTCCGAGCCCCTGCTGCAGGTGTTAGCAACTGGGCTCAGGTGGCCCCAGAGCTGTAGGAGGTGGCTCTACTTTCTGTCCTAATCGCCGTCTCGGGCCCCGCTGCCACCGGGCATCGCGGGCGGCGGGTGTCACCTAGCGGCGGGTGTCACCTAGCGGCAGGTGTCACCTAGAGGCGGGCAGCGGGCGCCGGTGGGCGCCGCGCTCCTGGAGCGGCGGATAAAGCCTCCGGAAAAAATCGCCTAGCCCTGCTTCACTGGCCCTCGCAACCTGGGGCCCCGTCTACCCCCGCCCCCGGGAAACCTTGCTCCCCGCAGCACGTCCTCTGCTCGGCCCGTACCGGAGCTGCAGGGCTGCTCTCCTGCATCCGCAGCCTCCGGGCACCCCTTCGGCTGCCCCTAAGCCAAGCTGCTCCAGCTGTGCAAGGGTCCTCGAAGACGCCTTCAGTGGGGACCACGGCTCCCCCTGAGCACTGATTCCTGCATGAGAGGCAACTGATTGCTCTTCATGACCTCAAAGTAAAACAAACACCCTCCCCCCCAAAAAAATAGACAAATCCTCAAGATACACGCCTTCCAAAGCATGCCCGCTGTCTGCTTCAGCTCACCAGCACATGTAAGAAGGACTTTTCTTCACAGAGTACCAGGAGGAGTCATTTCCAGAGAGCTTCAGGGAAATAGCACTTACCTGGGAAAGGAGAATGCTATTATTAGCTCCCCAAGCCCCAGCAAGCACCACCACTTTACTCTCACCCACAGCTCAGCACTCCAGACAACTTGCCAAACAGCAGCAGCAATATAAAACACAGGAGAAATAAAAGTCTTCCCCTTCCTAGGTCTGGGAAATTTATTGCTACCTTTTGTTAGCCAGAGTGAACAGCAGGGCAAAGGGGCTAATGCTGGGCTTGCCGATGGTGTGCATTCCCTGGGGAGGGTGTAGGGCAGGTGGGGCAAGGCAGCATTGGAAAGGTACCCTCACATTCTGTGTGGATGGATGTGGCCATCTGGAGAATTGCAGTGTCTCTTGGAGGGGGAGAGAGAGCATCTCTACAAGATGCCCTCAGCAAACCCTCCATCTGCTGGGTTGATTCCTGCCCCATGAAAGATACTTCCTACGCAAACGGCATGCATGGATGGACCTACAAAGAGCTCTTCCAGAGGTGAAGCCTTCTGGAGATGCAGAGCCCTGCCTCCAGTGCCCTGCTATGCACTACTGAGTGGGGCAGCACCAGCAGAGCAAGAGTAGTCGGATAGCTCACTTATTCCACAGAGCATCACCTCTGAAGCACCAAAAACACATCAGGTATTTTAGGTAGAAAAACAGTAACTGTGGAAACACCACTTTTTCAATGTTTTGTGTCTGGCTGGGCCCAGAGAGTTGTGGTGAATGGAGCTAAATCCAGTTGGTGGACAGTTGCTAGTGGTGATCCTCAGTTTTGGGGCTGGTCCTGTTTAACATCTTTATTGATGATCTGGACATGGGGATGGAGTGCACCCTCAGTAAATCTGCAGATGACACTAAGTTGGATGATCTGCTAGAAGGTAGGAAGGCTCCGTAGAAAGACCCAGAAAGACTTGATCAATTGGCTAAGAACAACTGCATAAGGTTTCATAGGGGGAAGTGCCAGGTCGCAGCAGCCCCATGCAGCACTACAGGCTGGAGGGTGAGTGGCTTGAGAGCTGCTTGGCAGAAAGGGACTTTGGGGTGCTGGCTGACAGCTGGCTCAATATGAGCCAGCAGTGGGCCCATGTGGCCAAGAAGGCCGATGGCATATGGGCCTGTATCAAGAACAGTGTAGCCAACAGGACTAGGGCAGTGATCACCCCCCTGGACTCAGCCCTGGTGAGGCCACACCTCGAGGGCT